>NC_079215.1:31804739-31867239 GCF_029633865.1 Lampris incognitus
ATTGTGTATATTATATATATATATATATATATATATATATATATATGTGTGTGTGTGTGTGTGTGTGTGAGTGTGTGTGTGTGTGTATATATATCAACACGGATACCGTGTTGATATTCCGCTCCTCATTAGTTGAGCACTCACAACACCATTGACGGTTTCAGGGGAAAAAAACGCTACATATATATATATATATATATATATATATATATATATATATATATATATATATAGTAGTCACACATGAAAAATAATATATAGAGTATGTGTGAGACCTAAAAGACCTTAAATCTAGACATTACAACCTTTGTTAATCTGTCAAAATGGTTTGGCATCTTGGAAGAAGTGGTGGGCTGGAGCGCCCAATGAATCACGCTAGAGTGATGGTGAATGTTTACCTGTAAAAGGGTGTCCAGTATTATAATACACTTTTTTTTTAATCATTTGTTTCCATATTCAAAGAAAAAAAGAAAATCCAATTGAGGACTCAGAAGACATGCATTACGTGTCAGGCACTTTCTTGTAATTGATGACAAATCCACAGGCAGAGATGGACAAATCCATTGTCCAAGTTGGTGATGGTTGTGATGGTTTCAGGTTTAGGAGTCATATCATTTCATACTAAATTACAAGTCTACTGTACTCAGTGTTTTGGAAGCATTACAGAAGATTGTGCGGTTGACTGTAACACAAAAGAAAAAAATGTAGGACATTAGAATAATTCTCATGAACAAGAAAGGGTGTTTACATAGTTCACAATAAGTAGCATGTGAGAATGCAAGTTACCTAGTGTTTTTCTCTAGATTCATCATTTTCTCTAAAGTCATCATCATGAACAAGAAAAGGTGTTTACATAGTTCACAATAAGTAGCATGTGAGAATGCAAGTTACCTAGTGTTTTTCTCTAGATTCATCATCAGCATTAAATGACAAAGCAAATTTGGCTCTTCCTCTGGAAGAGCCAAAAGTAAGGGCCTTATCTTGATAACCTTGTGTCTTTCAAAAGTATTGTTCCCTGCTTTAGAAAAATAGCTTACGCCTCATGTCCTGAGTCACATATGCTTCTAGCTACATACACATAATTTGAGGCATATAATTTTGATGTACTTACCTTACAGTAATCTAGAAGTACTTTAAAAGTTGCAAAACTATTGTTCTGAAGGTGAATGTCTTGATGCATGCTCAATAATCCAGGTAAGGAAATCACAGAAAGTTGAATCAGTTCATCTGGACACAACGTTTATTGGGGGAAATGTTTCATCACTCATCTTAGTGATCTCTTCAGTCTCAGTTTGACTGCTGGTATCCCCACCCTTATGAACAATACAGTGGCACAATGACTGAACCAACAATCGGTTTCATATGCATATTGCCATGACCATTAACTAGAATTAGAATGGCCATGTACACTATTCACAGAGGATTGGGGAATAGTTGCAATCACAGCATTGTAAGATGGCGACAGATGTACTCTTAGCCCCCCTCTCGGTTCAGAGATGGTCGTTCCCTCTTCACATAGATGGCCTCTTTGACTCCCTTGACTTTTGACTATGGGAAACAATGGTCTCTTATGATGTTATGTCTCTCTTCACATGCCTTCCTGTTGGTGAAGCAGTGGAGGTGGTCCATATGAAATTACAGGATGACCCCAGGATGTGAACAATGACAGGTTAGCCTTCTTAGATTGTGAAATTGCAATTGGTGATGGGGGACATTTGATTGTTGATGTTTACGGTAAACCAACACATACTGATCAGTACTTGAGGTTTGACTCACATCATCCACTGGAGCACAAACTAGGATCAGTTTAAAATCAATAGGATAAAATCAGGATACTGTACCACCAAGCTGACAACATCCCCACCAACACAGTGGGTGGGGAAGGGGAGAAATCCTACATTAAACAGGCCTTGGTTAAGTGTGGTTATCCTAACTGGGCATTTGTCAAAGCCAGGAAGACGCCCAAACAGTGCACCAGCCAATCAGAGAGAGGAAAAGGACAACAGCTGTCTAAGCGTAAACCAGTGGCGATTCCTTATGTGGTGGGAGTGTCAGAAAAGTTGAGATGTGTATTTACCAAACACTGCATCTCAATTGCTTTCAAACGCCAGAACATGCTGTGCAAGAAGTTGGTCCACCCCAAGGATCCGGTCCCCCGGCACAAACAGAGCAATATAGTGTATGCTGTACCAGGAGGATTGCCGTGACTTGTACATTGGGGAAACTAAACAGACACTGGCGAAGAGGATGGCACAACACAGGAGAGCTAACATGTCAGGCCAGGACTCTGCAGTCTACACCCATCCACAGGCCAGTGGCCACTCTTTCAAGGATCAGGATGTATACATCCTTGATAGGGACGAACGCTGGTTTGAACGGGGAGTCAAAGAGGCCATCTATGTTAAGAGGGAACGACCATCCCTGAACCGGGGGGGGGGGGTGCTAAGAGTACATCTGTTGCCATCTTACAATGCTGTGATTGCAACTATTCCCCAATCCTCTGTGAATAGTACACATGGCCATTGTAACTCTAGTTAATGGTCACAGCAATATGCATATGAACCCAACCAATGGTTTTGGTCATTATGCAACTGTATTGTTTATACGGGTGGGGACACCTGTAGTCAGCTGAGACTGATGAAGTCACTTAGATGAGTAATGAAACGTTTCTCCCAATAAACGTTGTGTCCAGATGGACTGAGTCAACTTTCTGTGATTCTGAAGATGAACTGTCTTCATCAAATTTTAAAAAGTAAAACAGCTTAGTGATTTGTGCCTTTTGTACAAAGTTAATAGTAATCATGCAGTATGTTTTCAAGCAGTGGTAAAAATTGGGACAGTATGACAAGCATAGCATTATAAAATCTATTTATGTCTGCATATACAAATATGCAGCAATACATGCAGCATTCTAAAAAAGAAAAATGACGGCTTTCATGTAAACTAGACATATTTTTATTTCATGGAAATCTAATGCCCAACTTGGCATGCTAACCATTACTGAGTCACCCTCTCCTTTGTTCGCCTGGCATTAAACTATTCTGTTCACCGCTAGCACAGGGTAGGGCATGCCTTTGGCTTAGCATTTAACCCCCAACCTTGTGATAAATACCAATATTAATCAGAGAGCAGTATTTTTTTCTGTTAGTTTTGAGGTTTTGCTCCAGGTTTGTTTAAAAGCTGCTAAGTGTTAAAAGCAGCCATGTAGTCTGTCTTTGGCATGCCAATTGACAGTAGCCAGCTAATAAAGTCCATCTTTCACAAGCACTGTCAAAGTTGGATGGAAAATTAATTATTAGAACCCCACCAACTTACTTTCAATGCCTTTATCGTGGGACTCCAGTCCATCTGACAGATCTGAGGTATTATGGTGAGCAGGATACTACTGGCTTTGTTGGCATTCTCCTTCATCGTCTTCAATACATTGTCAACACAGACCTAGGACAAGGGAAGGAAAATACGGGCCGTGTGTATTAAGAATCAATTATAGCCTTTAAAATTTAACTTCTACTTTGGTCAGTAATGGTTTACCACAAATGACTACGGAACAATAAGTTTTTTTGTTTTTCAGTAGCGATTAAGGCCCGAAACTGAAAAGGGGAAATTGTGGGAATAAACTGAGTCAAAGCTTGACAGTGGGTGAAGTGATGGGAATAGCGGTGAATGGAAAGAAAAGAATCCCAGTGTGAGAGATTGAGTAGAAGCACACTGATATAGCAAGCCATGGACTGTGTATCATCAAATATCACAATAACGTGAATATAATATATAAAAGATTCGGCCTTTCCATCTCCTACAACTAGGCCATTTATAAAACCACTGGATCCCGATGTGACAAGCACAGTTAATAAATATAGAAGAGATCCTAGCAGTTAAATGTAAAGCCATAAAATGGTAAACAGGTTCTCATACATAATGGAGAGGTGTGCCGAGGATAAAGCCTCAAACACAATGCAGATTGTGATAATATCTTCTGGACAGCCTGAGACAAACACGTGGTGTATATACATGGTAAATAAAGTTGCTGTACCGTTTCTCTGATGAGCTAATTGCTACTTTTTTTTTAACCGTTTTTAATCTGTGAGTCTTTTGTTTTTATCCAAGACTCAGTGACAAGGATCATGTTATTATTGTGTTCCCTGGGCCAGGATGGAAGACAGTGAAGCTGATGACTCAGTCTTACTCAACCTCCTCTGGCAAGGCTTCCACCGGAGGCTGGCAGGCGAGCCGACTGAGGGGGAGAGGAGACAGAGGGGAGGGCAGGAGGTATGAAGCGGTGAAGGGGGGGGGTGCGGAAGGATGTGGTGAGCGTTCGGCAACAGGAGGGGGAAGAGGTCAGCTGCAGGAACTCGGAAGTGGAGTTGTGACTTGGGCTAGAGCACTGACAAAGAAGCCAAAACTCCCCCAGACACCACACAGTCTATCAGCTGGCCCAATCCACACTGTCTGACAGATAAGTCACTTAGAAGCCACTCTGTGGTAAGTCTCCCTGCACAGTGCAGATGGGGAAAACCTCTTGGGGTACACATTTGATTTCTAACAGACACTGTGGTTCTAGTGGGAAAAAAAATCAACGCCCAAATTGGACTTAATTTGACAACTGTATACATGTGTGTATTGTATGTGGGATTGGTGAAGACGGTGTGCATTCTAAGTCAAAGAAAAAAAAATCAAACTTCTTACTTATTGGTCAGAACTATATTGTCTGACTGTCTCATCTTTTGCATGTTGAGGCAAAGATCAGGGAAAGAAAGGGAAAAAATGAAAAAACAGAAAAATAGTGGCCTGTAACCCACAGCTTCCTCATGTTCCTTCCAGCAGTCGTAGTCAGTGGCCATGGCAATACTGGCATAACACAGACCAGCCTCCTTAGCCAGTACCACCTCTGGCACGGTGGTCATATTGATGACATCAGCACCCCATTGGCGGAACATCAGGCTCTCAGCCCGTGAGGAAAAGCGAGGCCCCTCAATAGACAGCATGGTGCCTCGTGCATGGCACTTGATCCCCAGGCTTCGCGCAACCTCCACCAACGCCTTCATCAGGGGAGAGAAGCAGAATAACCAATTGTAAATCACCACTTTTTTACCATGTTAACAGGGATTTGTCCATTTTACAGAATTCAAAATGAGATGCACAAAGCTCATCAACACACACTAAGCTGGCAGATGCCTTCATCCAAGGAGGTCATGGGTGCCCTTGCTCAAAGACACTTTGAAAGTGAGCCCACAGATGTGGCCAGACATAGATGTGGATATGCATAGATGTCTTCTGTGGGTTTTGCATTCTTCCTTCCCATCTTGGATTTGAACAAATATTCTTTTGGTTGTGGGTTTGGTTTTTTAGTACTGGGTCATCCTACAGCCCAGAATCACAAGGTGTCTCCACACAGCCGAGGGGAACAGTGTGACTGTCCTCAAACTGTAATAATTATCTCTGCAGTAATCTAGCAAACTACCGGGCCTATCAGCCTAAAATTTTTTTGTGCACAGTTATGACTGTATGATGAGGAAACTCTTGTGGGTGCGGTGGTTAAAACCTTCGAAAAACATTTGTTCTCGCTATCGCCACTCCCTCTCTTGTCATTTACTCTCTAGCTCACTCGACCAAGGCCAGTTTCAGTCGCTGCACACTCTGAGTCAACTGTGCACATTCACGACTCACATCTATGGTTGACTCAGATTGGGCAGTGACAGTATCAAAACCAAAACATTACGTATTCAGGTATGAGTTTTGAAAATAAACGAAAAGACGATCGTATTTCGCAAGCCAGCAAAATAATTCCCTACTGATGTCAGCACAGGAGAACTGGAGGAACAATGGATGAACCAAAAATAATTCGCCTTATTCACCTCCCCACCACACGGAACTGCCATAGTCTCCAGTGTTAAAATTCCACTATGAAAATACAATTTCAAGAGTAGGATTAATCACACTCATAGATGGAAATCATATCAGTAGTTACAATAAAACACTGACTAATAATTTACATTAACTACATTACATGACATGTTCATTACACAGCTATAGACAGTCTGTAGATATGTCACAACTGATCCAGTATGCGTCATAAAGCTTTTATTCATGTTGTGATTCCACCTCACAGACTGACAATTCTCGTGTTACGCCTACTGACTGGTTCCACTAATGTCTTCTGATGCTGTATGCTTGATGATTATACCATACCACATCTGGAGAGCTGAATACTCAGTCAAGAAGAGAAGTAGGCCTAACACAAGAATTATCAGCCTGTGAGGTGGAATCACAACATATGAATGAAACCTTTATGACTCATACTGGATCTGTTACCGCATATCTACGGACTGTCTATAGCTGTGTAATGAATGTGTCGTGTAATGTCGCTAATGTTAATCATTACCAAACATTTCCCATGGCTGTTTTCTTATCACTGTCTCTGCATGGGTTTCCTCCGGGTGCTCCGGTTTCCTCCCACAGTCCACAGACATGTAGGTCAGGTGAATCGGCCGTACTAAATTGTCCCTAGGTGTGAATGTGTGTATGTCGGCCCTGTGACGGACTGGCAGCCTGTCCAGGGTGTCTCCCCGCCTGCCACTCAATGACTGCTGGGATAGGCTCCAGCATCCCCGCGACCGTGAGAACAGGATAAGCGATTTGGATAATGGATAGATGTTTTATTATCGCTGTTTTATGAACGAAAGTTAATCACCAGAGCAGCCATTTATTTGCCTTGATTCATTTTAAATCATGAAAACCGTGACTTTTAAACACAATTGAAGTCTTTTCATACTGTTGTTTTATTGCTTTAGAATGAATGAAAGTCAATCAGCAGAGCAGCCTTCATTCATTTTATATCATGAAAACTGCAACGTTTAAACACATCTGAAGTCTTTTAATAAAGGCTTTGAAATTATGATAGCCTGATCTCTGTCATTTCATGTCAGACTTGGTCGCTTTTGTGCGAGGGTCCGCCTAGGAGGCTGCGCATCCACAGACTGACAGGCAAAATGTTTTTATTAGATAGAGTCTTTAGCTTGAGCGCTGGATATTAAGTAATTTTTTTCCCCCACAGTTACTGTTCAATCGACTTGGCACAGCGCAAAAGTCTCATAATGGCAGGAAAAACACAGGTTTTTATGTGCATGTATTTCCCTTCTCCCAGTAGGTGAAAAAAATGGGGGGTTTGTCACCAGTTTCGAACACCAGAGAAGGGGAGATACATATGCCTGGCGGGGAGCTGCACTGTATTGAGTACACTCCTCTAGTTTTGTTTACAATTAATCATGGATACCTAATAAACCAAAAATTACTTCTGTTCAGTTACTTAACCAAAGCAATTTCGGTTTGCCAACAGCATGCAGACCTAACAATCTTTTACATTTAGCACTCCTGATAATGTATAATGAGAACACTAGGATATTATATTGTTTTCCTTCTTTAACCAAGCAGTCAGCAAAATCTGAGATGGAAAACAATAAGGTAAAAAGATTCTTGCCATAACATCATATATCAGCGCTAGTCAATAATGTGTCTTAGGTGATAAAAACATTAGGTGGTAGAAAGCTTAAGTGATAATGAAAAGTAACAAGTGATGCCAAACATGAATCAGCATGTGGGTCTTAGTGCTGTTGAAATGTGTCATGTTCAAACTAATGTCGCTTCACATTTGACATACACCATGCTACTGTATTCTTCTAAGTTATATCCATACAGTATGTATGGATATAACTTGCTGTAAGGAGTATGTATGATCAGGTCAGATTTTAGATTCAGAGCGCAAAGAAATCATCAGCACCATTAGTGCAAAGTCTAGTCTCCATGAAAGAAAAAAAAGTCTGGAGAGGTGGAGGTATGCACTGGAGAGAAGAGGAATGAAAGTCAGTAGGAGCAAGATGGAACACATATGCGTGAATGAGAGGGAGGACAGTGGAATGGTGAGGATGCAAGGAGTAGAGGTGACGAAGGCGTATGAGTTTAAATACTTGGGGTCAACTGTACAAAGTAATGGGGAGTGCAGAAGAGAGATGAAGAAGAGAGTGCAGGCAGGGTGGAGTGGGTGGAGAAGAGCGTCAGGAGTGATTTGCAACAGAAGGGTACCAGCAAGAGTTAAAGGGAAGGTTTACAAGATGGTTGTGAGACCAGCTGTTATATGGTTTGGAGACAGTGGCACTGACGAAAAGACAGGAGGCGGAGCTGGAGGTGGCAGAGTTGAAGATGCTAAGATTTTCACTGGGAGTGACAAAGAAGGGCAGGATTAGGAACGAGTATATTAGAGGGGCCGCTCAAGTTGGACGGTTTTGAGACAAAGCAAGTGAGGCAAGATTGAGATGACTTGGATATGTGTGGAGAAGAGATACTTGGTATATTGGGAGAAGGATGGTGAATATGGAGCTGCCAGGGGAGAGGAAAAGAGGAAGGACAAAGAGGAGGTTTATGGATGTGGTGAGAGAGGACATGCGGGTGGCTGGTGTCACAGAGGAAGATGCAGAAGACAGGAAGAAATGGAAACGGATGATCCGCTGTGGTGACACGTAACGGCAGTAGCCAAAAGTAGTAGTAGTAGTAGCGCAAAGAAATGGGATGGAGCCATACACTCACCTCTCTGGTTCTATTGCAGAAAGGCTCTGCCATGGGAATGTGACACACGCCTGGAAGACTAGTGGGCTGTCCATCATACAGTGTTTGAGCCCTCTTGGTAGTCCTAGTAGAGCAAGCAGGAAATACTGAAAGCTGGCGCATGAACACAGACGGACATCAATATATGGAATAGCTCCAAGGGTTTTGTCAATCTCCGCACATTCAGTTTGCATTGGCATATTACGTTTTGATTCCCTGTAGTAATCTCAAGAAAGAGCTTCTGAACAGTTACCATCCAAATAAAAATGGGGTCCTGGGGGGGACAAAAAAAAAACCAAAACAACAAATACAACAACAACAGTTTCCATCTTTTTTTTCAAGGCCAACTAAGAACAGAGAACCACAACAATCTGGTCTATCTCTGCATGACAACCGCTGTGCTCCAGGCTCCAGATTCCTGGGCTGCAGAGTTGGCGATGGCCTTGACAGCACAAGGTCTGTGGCAGCAGAGCACTGAGTCCGAATCACATTCTGAACATTCGTTTTCAATTTCAGTGTCAATCTAAGCTGTTCTTCAGAAAAAAATAATTTCATAGAAGGAAACACAAACTCAACTTAAAAAAAATAAAATTATTAAGATTGAAATGGAAATTGTGACAGAATGTTTAGAGCATGTGATTGAAATACATTTCTCTGCTGCCACAAAACTCACACCCTGCTGTTCCCCCTTTCCTCATGTTGACATACAAAAAAAAACAAAAAAACACCAAAAAAAAGCCACTAACACACTTGGGCCTGCAACAGCATGTAACTATCAAGTACTTTTTATTTTGGTTGTGAAAATATGACAGAATAATTAATACTCTGTTGTGATTTATTCTAGTGCCCTATTGGAAACCTTTTGAAACTAAGGACAGCCGCATTTGGCCAAATTTCACTTCTCAGGACAAACCCCAACCTATCCCAAAGTTGAATCTTTTGGAAGATGCTTCAATAACTTACTTCAGCTATGTGCTTCTATAGTCCATTAAAAGGCAATCCCACTGAGAAATCTGGCCAACTATGAGCTGACAACAATGTTTGTTTCAGCTGTAAGGACCAAATTACCTTGGCAAGGCTTTTAATTTGCAGAGTCATTTTAGAACGATGGCCAAGGAGAACAGCTTTAACAGCCATGTTAAGGAGAAAAAAATCTAAAATATTTCTGCAATGCCCCAATGGAAAAAGACCTACTGTGTTTAGTCACCAGTGGAGCTGCAGGTCTACACAACAAAATCAGTCAAATAGGGGCCTGGTTCCAAATACAGGTCTGTTTCATTGTACCCTGTGACATCTGCAATGCAATGGCAACTCAATGGACACAGCCAAAAAAGGGGCAACTAACCACATTAAAAGCCAAGGTCAGGAGAAGTTGAAAAGAGGACGAGCGATAAGACAGAAGTGGTGACACTGTAGTTGCAGATGAAGGAAAAATTTCAAAAATAGGCTGTCACATGCTACGGTGCAAGTCTAAACAGGTCCCAACAAGCAGCTCCCTCCTGTCTGACAAACAGAGCAGGCCTGTGCTTGTATTTATTGTTGGTGTTTGGTTGTTAACAAGATTAATCCCAAGTGGCAAAAGGATAGTAAACTTGTTAAAGTCATACACTGACAAAGATAACAGAGAACATGCTCATACATATCCCAGCTATAAGCCAAATCAAATAATTATGTCGTAAGACACAAGTTCCCCCCCCCCCTCCTTTTGTTTTTAGCCATAAATGTCCCCCCCGTGTGTAGTGGGAGTTTTTCAGTGCCATCTGGGCTCAGAGGTTCATACTGCTTGTCGCTTGTGTATCACACACGTGTTTATGTGACTCGAGGTCAGACAGGGATTAGCGAGAGTGTGATTATGTGTAGACTTTTTCCACACAAACGCAAAGTAACCGCATTTTTCCAGCCATGTGTTCAATCCTGAGGAACAATTCAGTATTTACCTTGGAAATAATGCAGTCAGACACCCGTGTCAGAACAATTGGTGTCATTGTATGTGTGATTACTTGGAATGCACACGTGAATGTGGACATCCAACGCATGAGAGTATTTAAATGCTTTGGGGACAAACACTTAACAGAATATAAAAAACAATCGCAGAGGAAAAGGATATTGGGCAGTATTTTTTATTGTCAACCTAATATGTGCAAACATACTTGTCCAATAAAAACGATTCTGATTGTGATATAAAATTCAGTACCGGGTCTTAAAAATCATCAATTAAAGTGACTAATAATAGCTCTGTCAGCGTTAAAGCGGTCAAAACTTCA
Organism: Lampris incognitus; assembly: GCF_029633865.1. Classification (NCBI taxonomy): domain Eukaryota; kingdom Metazoa; phylum Chordata; class Actinopteri; order Lampriformes; family Lampridae; genus Lampris; species Lampris incognitus. Next base: position 31,815,599 of record NC_079215.1, read on the forward strand.
TGACATTTCTAAACTAAAAGGGAAAAAGGGTGCTCCTCAGGACACCATATGCTGTGCAGGGCAGCCAACAAGGAAAACAGAGCTGGGTAAGGTTAACAGAAAGAGAAAATTCTCTCAAGTCATACAAAAAGATCCACTGAACAGGGTGGACGGAAGGCTCTAAGTAGCCTTCATTGGTAGGAAACACCTCTGAGGTCATCTTACCATCGTCAGCTAGTTCAGTTGGTTGAATACGATCAAGAAAGTATTTACAGCCATTAGCAAAGCCCTAGGCTAGTTTGGAAACTCAACTCAGCTCAATTTCATATCAAGTGGATGCTGTGTTTACTGTCCATCTCACTCTGGAAAAAAAAAAGGATTATGAAAGTGCATCGAGCAAATATTTCAAAAATTTAACGAGACACTTGAGTCTATGGGAAATGTGACACTATGTGTCACATAGTGTGGGAAATGTGTCTCTTTCTGTCATTATCTTGCTCTTTGGACTCTCTTGACACATGGTAACAGGAATCCTGTCTGTGAGAAGTGTGGGAAGATGTCTGAATTATTTCCAACTTTCATCAATGGTTGCTTAACCTCATTAGAGATGAAGGACCATTTTGACTTTACCAGTATGAATTCTACAATACAATGGGAAAAAATAAACACTGTCTGATCAATCAGGCAAAATATACAATATTTGCCTCTTGTCCACAGTGGGTAAATCAACATGAGGAGTTTTCTGGATACCATCTCATATGACAGTTGAGTTTATTTAACCCATTATTCAATATACCTGTGTCTGTGTATTAGAATGCATAGAATTTCCATTTCTTTTGTGCACACCTTAAAAACAAATGTAAATAGGATAGTGTGTTCCATTGTTACGTATCCCAACTAATTACAGGTACCTTGTCCAGATTTCTCAAAGCAGATGGAGCTGTGCTGGTAAAATTATACGCAGCTAATAACGCCATTTTACTTACAGAAACCTTATACATGTTCTTGGTATATAGTACCTTATATTTTGTATATTTTATGCTTTGTTCATTATTTGTTGGTATTTTTTATCCTCTCTCATGAAAAGTGTCGCATTTTCATGTACAAAGTGTGGAATTTAAATAAAGTTTGACATGAAATGGTAATCCTCTTGCTTTTATTATCATGTGACAAAAAGGGGGTGGCATAGTGACGCAGTGGTTAGCGCGGTCGCCTCACAGCAAGAAGGTCCTGGGTTCGAACCCTGGGGTTGTCCAACCTTGGGGGTCATCCAAGGTCGTCCTCTGTGTGGAGTTTGCATGTTCTCCCTGCCTGCATGGGTTTCCTCCGGGTGCTCCGGTTTCCTCCCACAATCCAAAGACATGTAGGTCAGGTGAATCGACCATACTAAATTGTCCCTAGGTGTGAATGTGTCGGTCCTGTGATGGACTGGCAGCCTATCCAGGGTGTCTCCTCGCCTGCTGCCCAATGACTGCTGGGATAGGCTCCAGCATCCCGCAACCCCAATTGGGATAAGCGGCTTGGATAATGGATGGAGGGATGACAAAAAGAGGTGGCCATAACCTAACAGTCAGAGACGTGCAACAGTGACAAGAGGGACTCTGCATGCTCTTGTACCATCATGTGTTTACCAGTCATGTCCTTCAGAGTTTTCTTTAAACATTAAATACTCTCTATAGGCACCTGTACCTAGTCGAGTCAATGTGTGTATTACTGCATACCAAGATTATCTCAACATAAGGAAGGAGGACACTGCCTTACTGTATGAGGTTTTCAAGCTAGAGTGTACTATGAAAAGTAATGGCAACCCCCCAAGAAAAAGTGTCTTACTTTACACTATGCCTGATCACATGTTGTTTGCCAACAGAAGCTACAGGGAACTTTATCTATAAATGAAGCAGAGCAAAAATGCTAACATTACAAGAAAATCAAACCAATGATTTATCAAATGTGTGATGTAAAAAAATGGTCACTTTTTACCCATAAAAAGAAAGAAAAAAGAAACCCCAAGCAGAAAAGTTGTTTTCATTGGAAAAGGCCTTACAATTTCAGTTTTAATTTTCCCCAAATTATAAGTGCATGTGCCCCCTTTTCAAAGTGAAAAACTCATTTTTGAGTATAAGTCTTCACACAATGTTTGTTTTTGGTTTTTTTTTTGTTCAGTGCTTTAAAAGAAGGCGTTCTCAATCTATGGGAAATACTGGAATGACATACTAAATTTCCAAAACTTGAAATGGGTCATCAGTAATACATACTATAGCTAATAATGGTAGCCCAGTATGTCCTGACTTTGCTGGCCTACTAAAGTTTGAAGAGGGTTAAAAAAAAAAAGACTTAACAGCCCCAACATCACCCTGCCCCTATCTCCTAAATTGTTTGTTCTTTTCAGATTATCGCATCTAGAGAATACATATAGGGCGAAAATGGAAGCTGTATACTTCAAATAACTTGACTCATTACAGTAACTGAGTACAATATTAGCAACTGACTGCCCTGAAAGAAGTTTAGGTTACACTTGTTACTAAAGCTGGTTTCATACGAGTTTGTGCATGCTGCCCTGATGCATTCAAGATGAATCAGAGGGCAAAAGAAGCACATGCAGGGCACCTAATTGCCCTATTCCTTTCCGACAGCCAAAAATAAAATTAGCAAATATGTAGTGGCATTCCTTCTGGATGTCAAGTTAAGCCACTAATGAGTTGTAGGCACAGTAACTTCAGTCTGACACAAATGACAGAAGATGTAATCCAGTTTACAAACGTTTACTGAACAAAGATTTCAATTACATCGTGTCACATGGTAGAAAAACTATATACTCCCGTGCCTAACGCAGCTTTCTGTCTGTCTAAACCACTGAACATGACGTCACTCACTATTAAAGGGAGCGTCCTCACATTTTGGCTCTTACATAGCCGGCCCCTAATGGTTAAGCAGGAAGACTAAACATTAACAAACTAACTCAAATAGATTGCACTTGTAAAAGTTAAGAATTTTAATACAAGGAGAATCTCATGTTTCCCCCAGTGAGAGTGGTTGTAAGTTTCGGCCAGTCAAACTTGAAATCTGTTGACCACTGAAGTTGGCCAAACTGAACCCTCATTCCTGTAATAGTGTCTACTCTCTGGGAACAAGTGAAAATAGAAACCTACTGATCATTACAAATTAGGCCCACCAGGTGACCATATGGTAATCAGAACTTATTCCACTTACCTGTCAATGAACTGATCTATGATCACAATGTCTCCTGGCTGGATCTCCTCCCTAAGGGAACCACAGGCTGTGGTGACCAACAGATGTGTGCAGCCCTCCTCCTTCAGTGCCCAGATGTTGGCCTGGTAGTTCACATTGGATGGCATTATTGTATGCTGTCTCCCATGCCTAAGGATAGGCAAGAAGCAGTATGCAGTTTTTATTAGTGTACAACTCTCCACAGCACGCTGGTTCGTAGTAATTTGTAAATCACTCAAAAACAAGTAACGTATGTTGATTCTTTCTAAGGTCATGTCAGTAACTTTGACAGATATGAGACTTGGTCACTAGATGGCGCTAACCAATAACATATTGTAGTATCTTTCATTTGCAGTACATCCCACCTTGCAAGGAGCACACATTCAACGTTTTTTATCTTCCCCACTATGAGAGCATCCGAGGGCTGTTGAAGAAGCACGCAAAAAAAATCCATTACACACAAATAACACTATCAGATAGAAATTCACTGGTATACATCCTCTGCCCTGAATACAAGTGAACCTTATCATTCACAACATTCTGAGATAATGGATGTTTGGGACAGATAAAAAAACCACAAAAAAAAAAAAAATGATAACCAGGTTTAAAAAAAAACCCAGCCACTGAGGATGCACAAGCCAGTGCATTCTTAGTGCCGGTCCCAAGCCTGAATAAACGAGGAGGGTTGCGTCAGGGAGAGCATCCGGCGTAAAATCTTTGCCAAATCAAATGTGCGGATTGAAAGTCAGATTTCCATACCAGATCGGTCAAGGCCCAGGTTATCAACGACCGTTACCGGTACTGTTGGTCAGCAGTGTGCCGGTGGAAACTATGCTACTATTGGGCAAAGGAGAAGGAAAGGGGGAAGGCATGGCCAGAGGCAGCGGGAGAGGAGGAAGGGTAGGAGTGTGGACGTGAGAGTCGGAACCTTGAATGTTGGCACTATGACTGGCAAAGGGAGAGAGCTGACTGATATGATGGAAAGAAGAAAGGTAGGTATACTGTGTGTGCAAGAGACCATGTGGAAGGGGAGTGAGGCCAGGAGCATTGGAGGTGGGTTCAAACTCTTCTACCATAATGTGAATGGGAGGAGAAATGGGGTGGGGGGAATTTTGAAGGCAGAGTATGTCAAGAGCGTGCTGGAGGTGAAGAGAGTATCAGACAAAGTGATGAGTACGAAGCTGAAAATCGAAGGTCTACTGATGAATGTTATCAGCGCATATGCCCCACAAGTTGGATGTGAGATGGAAGAGAAAGAAGAATTTTAGAGTGAGTTGAATGAAGTGGTGGAGAGTTTACCCTAGAGGGAGAGAGGGGTGATTGGTGCGAACTTCAATGGGCATGTTGGTGAAGGAAACAGAGGTGACGGGCAGCTATTGTGTAAGGGAGAGAAATGTGACAGGACAGATGGTGGTGGATTTTGCTAAGAGGATGGAAATGGCTGTGGTGAATACATATTTCAAGAAGAGGGAGGAACACAGGGTGACGTATAAGAGTGGAGGAAAGTGCACACAGGTGGACTATATCTTATGTAGAAGGCACGATCTGAAAGGGATTGGAGTCTGCAAGGTGGTGACAGGGGAGAACGTAGCTAGGCAGCATCGGATGGTGGTATATAGGTTGACTTTGGAGACCAAAAAAAAGGCAGAGCCAACAATCAAATGGTGGAAGTTGAAGAAGGAAGACTGTTGTGTGGAGTTCAGGAAGGAGTTAAAACAGGCACTGGTTGGTAGTGAAGAGTGACCAGATGGCTGGGCAACCACTGCAGAAATAGTGAGGGGGACAGCTAGGAAGGCACTTAGTGTGTCATCAGGACAGAGGAAGGAAGACAAGAAGATTCGGTGGTGGAACAAGGAAGTACAGCAAAGTATACAGAGGAAGATAGGCAGAGAGATGAAGAAAGTAGACAGGAGTACAAGGAGATGCAGTGTAAAGCGAAGACAGAGGTGGCAAAGGCGTATGTTGAGTTGTATGAGACGTTAGACACTAAGAAAGGAGAAAAGGACTTGTACCGATTGACTACAGAGGGACCACGCTGGGAAGGATGTCCAGCAGGTAAGGGTGATCAAGGATAGAGATGGAAATGTGCTGACAAGTTAGGAGTGTGTTGAGAAGGTGGAAGGAGCACTTTGAGGGGCTAATGAATGAAGAAAATGAGAGAGAAGGTTGGATGATGTGGGAATAGTGAATCAGGAAGTGTGGTGGATTAGCAAGGAGGAAGTGAGGGCAGATATGAAGAGTGGAAAGGCAGTTGGTTCAGATGGCATACTTGTGGAGGCATGGAGATGTCTAGGATAGACACCAGTGGAGTTTTTAACTAGATTGTTTAACACAGTCTTAGAAAGTGAGAGGATGCCTGAGGAGTGGAGAAGACGTATACTGGTACTGATTTTCAAGAATAAAGGCAATGTGTAAAACTGTAGCAACTACACAGGTATACAGTTGATCAGCAACAGCATGAAGATATGGGAAAGAAAAATAGAAGCTAGGTTAAGACAAGAGGTGACAATCAGCGGTATGGTTTCATGCCACGAAAGAGCACTACAGATGTGATGTTTGCTTTCAGAATGTTGATTGAGAAGTATAGAGAAGGCCAGAAGGAGTTACATTGTGTCTTTGTGGATATACAGAATGCATATGACAGGTTGCCGAGAGGAGATGTGGTATTGTATGAGGAAGTCGGGAGTTGCACAGAAGTATGTAGGAGTGGTGCAGGATATGTATGAGGGAAGTGTGACAGTGGTGAGATGTGCAGTTGGAAAGACAGATGGGTTCAAGGTGGAGGTGGGATTTCATCAAGGATCAGCTCTAAACCCTTTCTTGTTTGCAATAGTGATGGACAGGTTGACGGACGAGATCAGGCAGGAATCTCCGTGGACTATGATGTTTGCGGATGACATTGTGATCCATAGCGAGAGTAGGTTGCAAGTGAGGGAGAGCCTGGAGAGGTGGAGGTATGCACTGGAGAAAAGAGGAATGAAAGTCAGTAGGAGCAACATGGAATACATATGCATGAATGAGAGGGAGGACAGTGGAATGATGAGGATGCAAGCAGAGGTGATGAAGGTGTATGAGTTTAAATACTTGGGGTCAACTGTCCAAAATAACGGGGAGTGAAGAAGAGAGGTGAAGAAGAGAGTGCGGGTAGGGTGGCGTGGGTAGAGATGAGTGTCAGGAGTGATTTGCGACAGAGGGGTACCAACAAGCATTAAAGGGAAGGTTTACAAGATGGTTGTGAGACCAGCTATGTTATGTTTGGAGACAGTGGCACTGAAAAAAAGAAAGGCGGTTGAGCTGGAGGTGGCAGAGTTGAAGATGCTAAGATTTTCATTGGGAGTGATGAAGAAGGACAGGATTAGGAACGAGCATATTAGAGGGACAGCTCAGGTTGGACGGTTTGGAGACAAAGCAAGAGAGGCAAGCTTGAGATGTCTTGGACATGTGTTGATGAGAGATGTTGGGTATATTGGGAGAAGGATGCTGAATATGGAGCTGCCAGGGAAGAGGAAAAGAGGAAGGCCAAAGAGGAGGTTTATGGATGTGGTGAGAGAGGACATGCTGGTGTGACAGAGGAAGATGCAGAAGATAGGAAGAGATGGAAACGGATAATCCGCTGTGGCGACCCCTAATGGGAGCAGCCGAAAGTAGTAGTAGTAGTAGTAGTAGAGGGATGGATAAAAAAAATTAATTGTCCCAAATATCACCCAAAACCTCCACAAACTAACCTTTCCATATGGCGTGTCAACGTAACGCTCGGTCCTTCCTTCCAAGATATCCGGATCATCGAGGCCTGAACCTCCAATGATCCCAATCTACAGACAAGGCGAAAGTTGGGTGGTTGACGTACCGATAAAGACATCTGCTAGTTTGATCAGTCGACTTAAATAAGTGGAGAACAATTTATCCGTTATCATAAAATAGTACATGGGAACTTCTTCTCTTTTACCTTCACTTGAGAGACTGAAAACTACCTACGTTAACTTCTTCGGCAAATTGATCCCTAAGAAAAGAATAGTGGCAAGCCCGTCCGTGGCGACAAGAGATTCTGGGCTGCAAGAGTTGTCTTTGCAAGACAACTGACAGACTTTATTCTTAATTTGTCCGGTTGGTGTATTGAACAGTATTGCGTTCTCTGCATTACTGTTCCAGACACGTGGAAAACTACGGTAACGTTAACTGGGTACTTCCATCAGCTACGCCCGCCCATAGCTAACTACATTAGCTAACGGATGCTAAAGTGGGTCTCGTTTATTATTTTTTTAGACAGGATAAAAGGTTAACTTAAATTCATCAACGCACGTTAAGTCATACGATTTAAGTACATTAACATATACCATTCCGGTTTACTTCAGAGGCTGAAGTCGTAGCTTTACTTAGCTAGTAACTTGCTAATGTTAGCCGTAGGATTCAAGTTATCAGTTAACATGGGTATTGGGGGGGGGTGTCCGTACCTTCTATAATTTATGGATAAAATGTGCATTTTGTTAATTTGTCCTACAAATAAAACTTAATTAGACACACGAAAGTATTAAACAGGCAAGGTCTGGTGTACTGTTACTACCTTAATGTGCATATCGGAAGCCATTTAGTGGTTGCGTTAAATCCTGAGCCAAATTGTGAAAGAGGAAGTTAGCAGCTAACGTCCAGGCTGCTTGTCAGGTGTGCAGCGGAATGAAACACGTTTTCATAACTGTTATTTCATCTTCCCGTTGAACATCGGGTAACTACTGTGATGTTATACGACTCGGGAGGGAAATACCGTCACGTCAGTGTATAACCGAAATCATCCTGTAGGACGAAACGTTTAAATGAATGTTATTCGCTCCGGAGACATTATCTAATCTGAGACGGTAGTTCGTAATAACGGCCTTTATTTTGGAGGGTAAGGGCACGTACAGGACGGGAAAACGACTTCCATTTGCTTGACTGCAGTTTATTAAAAACCTTGCAGCCTGAGGTTTGAACGCAGGTGAGTGTATACCTATCCTTTAATAGTTTGGATAAATATAAAAATGATTTTCATATAATTTGACACATTTATGCAGGTGTGGGAGAAAATTTTAACAGACTTTCTAGCATGTCAATGATCCGATAAATCGCATTCTGCAATGTAATTTATCTATTAAAATTAGGGGGAAAAAATCTACTTGAACCAGTTACTCATAATCCCATGATCTGACCTCTCGGTAACAATATAGGTAATGTGCCCATCTACATTCTGTTATCAGTGTTCCTGGACCCTTTTTTCACCGTACCCAAACCTACTCCTTGCCAAACTAATGAACACTTACAATTATTCGAAGGTTTCATTATATATATATATATATATATATATATATATATATATATATATATATATATATATATATAAAATCAGGATCACTAATATGAAATTTGGCTTAGTTTTTACCATTTTGTGACGTTGCGGTAACAGCTACATTTTAATGTAAGACAAACAGTTCAATGATCTTTAAACTACCGTAAATTTATCAAATATGAGTTGATTAACATCAAGTTCACAAGTCTTACGAAATGAACTCATTAAGATATGTGGCATGTGTGGGTTAATTCTAATTTTATCTTACTGTATAACACTCAAACTTCCCTTGTTCTCTCTAAATGTATAGAATAAACGGGAAATAGGAGTTTAATGATAAGTGAAACTACTACCAATTTATTCTTTAAACACAACTTGTACAAAAGTAACCATTCAGCTGGTAATAGAAAAAATTTCAATCAGAAGATTCCATTAGCAGCAAATGGGACATGTTAAGTCTCAACAACACATTTGGTAGTAAAATAAAATAAAATTTAGTAAAACTGTATTCAAGATTATCCCTGAGTGCAATCTTGGGAGATGAAAATCTTTTCATAGTAGTAACCATCCATTCATCCATTATCCAAACCGCTTATCCTGCTCTCAGGGTCGCGGGGACGCTGGAGCCTATTCCAGTAGTCACTGGGCGGCAGGCGGGGAGACATCCTGGACAGGCTCCCAGGCCATCACAGGGCCGATATATGCATACATAGTTTTCTTTCTAAAACTGGAAAAAACACAATCGGGCTAAGAAAGGTACAGGATTTGATAGTTGTTTGACGGTAGTAACTTGTCCAGTTACTACCATCTACATACGTAGAGTGTCTCGGCTCAGCCTTAGAGATAATGTGAGGAGCTCGGACTAGGGATGGCGCCGAGCCGATATTCAGTATCGTTATCGGTCAGATACTGGCCAAATTCACAGGATCGGGTATCGGAAAAACAAGGAAGTATGTTCCGATCCGATGCTACATGCCGTAAAGCGAGCGGTGTCACGTGAGCAGTAGCAGGGACGACGTCAGCTGAACTCGAGTGAGCGTGTTAGTAGCGCGCCGCGGTCATGTCAGCTGTATTGAATTATTTTAAGCTCAAGAAAGAAAAAAGCAAAACAGCCAAGAGTAATATCTGCAACGCAAGTATTTCTAGGGGTTGCAGCAACACGGGAAACTTCAACACCACGAACTTAATTAAACACTTGCAGATTCATCATGGAAAGGAGTATGCCGAGTTCATACGTGCAACGAATGCCAAGAGGAAACGTTTGCAAACATTGCTGGAAACCATTCAGAAGCGCGAGAAACTCCCTGCAAACGGTAACAAAGAAAAGCTGATAGCGGAGAAAATAATCGAATGTGTGCTGGATGACCAGCCCGTTTCTGTTGTGGAAAATGTTGGTTTCCAACGCTTAGTTGAACATTTGGAGCCTCGCTACATCTCGCCAAACCGGCATTTTTATCTCCGACACGGCTATCCCAAACAAGTACATGTGTGCGAGTTTATTTCTAAACGCTTGGGGAAACGTTGCCAGCTTGAGTTTCACGACTGACATCTGGAGCTCAGACGTGTGCCCGCTGTCCTTATTTTCATACTGGAATTGTACTCTGTTTAGTTGCTTTTATTCAGGTGTTTTACATACAGTTCAAGCCTAGAGGTTACATGTGAAAGAAACTTTAGAACTTGCAGTTTTTTTTTACCTTAGATTTTTTTTTCAATGCAGCTAGCATGATATCAGATGGAAAAGCCTAGAGTTCTGAGTGCCTTAAGATGCAATGTTTATCATACTGTTCCACTGTACATTTCATATTGGATGCTATTTTCTATGTCAAGTTATAGTTATTTAAGTTATGGTCTACATGCAACTTATTTTTTGCTATGCTATTGAGTTATAGGCTACATTCATTGAGTGTTGAGTTATAGCCACTATTTTATTTGACATTGGCATTGTAGTAATTCCTTTGTTACTAAATACTCAAGTTTAAACTTTTGCACAAAGTTGCACTTTACATTTCATTTTGAATGTTGGGCACTGCTGACAATCAAAATGCTGATAAGCTCTGTGTTAAAAGATATGAACAAAATAAAAAGCAGCAGCACTATTTGCATAACTGAGTCATGTGTGCTATGTATTTCTTCCTTTAGGGGAGTAGGATATTTGTTTTCAGAGTTTTAGCATGATGTTTTATAGATGGCCAGGTTAAACAAAGGTTGTTGTTTAAGAGCGGGGGGGGGGGCAGTATCGGATAGGTATCGGCAGTTACTCAAGGCTGTGATATTGGTATCAGTATCGGACATGAAAAAGTGGTATCGTGCCATCCCTAGCTCGGACATCCGGAGGGAGCTCAGAGCGGAGCCGCAGCTCCTTTACGTCGAAAGGAGCCAGTTGAGCTGGTTCGGGCATCTGATTAGTATGCCACCTGGGTGCCTTAATTTGGAGGTTTTCCGGGCACATCCAACTGGGAGGAGACTCCAGGGTAGACCCAGAACTCGCTGGAGGGACTCCATGTCCAATCTGGCCTGGGAACACCTTGGGACCCCCCATGAGGAGCTGGAGGGCGTTACTGGGGAGAGGGACGTCTGGAGTGCCCTACTTGGCTTGCTGCCACCGCGACCCGACCCCGAAGAAGCGGCTGATGATGAGATGAGAATGTGTCCAGTTATTCTTAACCCCTAAAAGGAGACTCCCAACATTATAATATGCTTCACCCAGCAGGATGGCACTTAAAATAGCACCATTTTACCCAAGGAGTAAGAGTCTCATCATGGTTTTATCATGGTCAAGCAACGAGGCCATGACAATGTAAAAAGGGACAATGATCCAATAATCATCTTAAATACAACTGGTTACTGTAATAAATGGGCTAATGCTATATTAGCTGTGGTAAATACTAAGTACTTGAGTTGGCATTCAGAAAGTGATAAAAGACCCCACCCCACAGCCCCCAAAACATTCAAGGAGCATTCACCTGCAACATGTGCAACATCATTTTGTTCTCTAATACTACCTAAGGCATCAGCAACCAGGACGTGAGCCTGTCTTAGAGACATCTGTCAGAGCCCACAGTAGGAACCTGATTTTCTAGTTGTGGCATAGTATCCAGATGTGTTGAGTCTGGAGGGCTATCTGATGCACTATTGATAGGATTGCTCTTGTCAATGGTACAGGCCTCAATGACACTGTTGACAGGGGAGTGATCACTGTCACTATCAATGGTAATGACAGCAGGTGAGCATCGCCCAGTGGGGTCCTTACTCTTTTGTCTTTTGCTTTTCTTCTTATGTTTCTTCTTTTTCTTGTGGTGCTTTCTGTTCCTCTCAGATGAGCTACCATCTTCATTGACAATTTCTACACGGAGGCTTTTGCTTCGCCTTCTCCTCGACTTGTTCTTGGACTTTTTATGGTGTTTCTCTTTGCTCTTCTTTTCTGTTGGCGGTAAGGTGGAAGAATCTGGCTCAGGGTAAGATTTTGAGAATGCTCTTTTGGTGGCTTCATCCAGGTGTCTTGACTTGTACTTCCTCTTACCACCAGGCTTTTCGTGGTGTGACTTCCTTTGACTAGATGGTGAGTAACTGCTGGAGTATGTCCTTGATCGGGAACGCCTCCTGTCCCGACGATGGGAGTCTTCACTATGGGAACGAGATCGAGAATAAGACTGTTGATCAGAGTTTCTACGACAGCTGGAATAGTAGGACTGTTTCTCTGTGCAACGCATCCCACCGTCATCTCTGTCATTGCTGTAGTGACTATGTGATTGTGAAGGATAATTGTAATATGGTGCGTCTCGGAGGTATCTGGAATGGCGGGAGTCACAGGTCCTCATTCTGTCAGTACCGTCCCATTTCGAGTGGAAAGAGTCTCTACTACCATAGTGAGAATGGTACCTACTTTTGGAGAGAGCGCCAACCTTGTCAGGGCTGTTAGTTAAATGCTTTTGGTCCTCACTTCTTAACATCCTTCTGTTTCTGCTCCTCAACCTCTCCCTTTCCCTGGATTGAACATCATGATGTTGTCTTCTATCTCTGTCTTTGCTGTAGTGGTTTCTGTTTCTTCTCTCTGAATAACTGGATGACTTCTGTCTGCTTGAGACTGAGGTACTGCGCCTTTCTTTTGAATCAGATCGATTATGCTCCTCGTCCACGCTCTCTGACTGTTCAGAGCTGCCCTGATCCCTATTTGGTGAAGCTGGAGGACTGAGACTGGGGAAGCGGATGTGTTGAGGCAATCGAGGAACGTCTTTGGTCTCCCCTGGGGAGGACTCCTCGGAATCTGAGGAGAGCTGCACCAATTCTGGAGTCCTTTCTGCCACTGGCTTGACAAACCCCACAATAACACAGTCATTCTCATCAGATGACAAACATTCATTGTTTTTAGCGTTGCACTTGGCTGGGTCCATTTGGTTGCGAGGGCTTTGATGCTGGGCAGAGGCCCTGTACTCTTGAGGTTCCTCCCCCATGCTACTATCTGTGTCTGCGTGAGGGACCAGCTGCTGCAGAGCCTCATTACGTTCCAGTGATGTGGAATACGATGGCCCAGGTGTCTCATCATCCCACACAGACTGGCTCAGAGAACTACTGGACACGCTGTCTCCTAGAATGTCCAACTCCACAGACATCTGCTCATCCTCCGAGATAGTAATCACTGATGAGTTGGAGCTGCTGTCTTCATTTGAGGAAGGTGCAGGGCAGTCATAGACAGCATGTTGATCGTAGGCTTCCATATTAAAGGGAGACTTTGCAAAGCTGATGAACTCATGAAGAAAGTGTTCTGTCCGCCCCTGAAGAAAAGGCCAGAGTTCTCCCTCAATGGCTCGGTCCTCCATGTCGTAGCGGGTTATACGTGACATAATGATGTGTTGTACGATATTGACCAGGGAGCCATGGGCCCCGTACAACACCACTAGCTCTCTTTTTAACCAGGGCACCAGTCTATGCAGACAGGCTGGGTTCCTTTGGTAGAATTCAGCTGTGGTGTCTCTGGAGCGACCACCATCCCGCACACCCCCAACCCTCACCCCTCGTCGGTATAATTCCCTCCTGAAGTTCACAATTTCTTGCTCACCGACACTGCGCACCATCCTCCCTTCACTAGCAGCTCTTCTCCTGGCTGCCAACCTCATCATCATACGTCTTAGGCCACGGTTCTGCCTCTCTTGAGAAGGGTTTGACAAACCCTCAAACATTACTCCATGGTCTGGGGGTGGGGATGTTCTCCTCTGCACCTGTCTCTGCACCCCTGTCATTGTGGTGCGGTACCGAAAACGTGCGCCCCCAACACTTCCAAAAGAGCCGTTATCTGTTGGCCGCAGCTCATATGTTTTGAAGTCTTGCTCTGACTTTATACTGTGATAGATGGAGTTGAATGGCTGTTTGCACAGAGGACACTCTGCTTTGTTTTTGGACCACTCGTGGATGCAACAGAAGCAGAATTTGTGCAGGCACAGGTTCAGGTAAGACATGTTGTTGAATGTGTCCAAACAGATGGGACATTTAGAGTCTGGAGACACCTCAACAGACATTGCTGCGGAGGATTTACTCCTGGTCCTCTTCTGATGCTGCCACCGTGAACTCTTCATTACCGACATGACCTTTGACAGAAAAAAAAATCAACTATTAATTGCTGAAAACTGACATCATAAACTGAAGTAGTTTTATAGACATCTTAATAAATCATGTCATTCATTGAATTCTTAACATATGGTTCAATTTCATCTCATTTTAAAAGAAAACATTTTAGATAATTGTAAAGCAGTAAGATATAATATGCTGAAATATATCTAATTAAACTGGTGATTAGCAAGATGCTCTCACTATTTTATTCAATTGTATTGCATCCAAAATTGTGTCCAAATAGGTGGAAATTATTAAAACGACGGATGGAAAAATCTAAGGCGACATCTTCTGCTGGTATTTATCACATTTTAGCCTGCAAAGACAGATTTCAGGAGCACGTAACCATTTCTGCTATGAGAATACACTTTACATCAGGTGTGCGCATCCTCGTCTTTACAAGCTACCAGTGGATAACAAGGAGCCTGAGGGCAGAAATCATCCAGCCTTTCACAACTGGCTTTGTGAAAACAGTCATATGACTAGATGATTTCCTTTTCCTTTTGTGTGAACACATTTTTACCAAACCACAAATCATTTCTGGATGGTGAAATATTAAAGGAGACATTTCTTATAGCTGTTGATGACTTGTTTAATGATTTTAAGAATAACACTGAAATCATGGATGCCATCCATAGCCCCAAGTTGTTTAGGAGATAAGTAACACAACGGGATTTCAGGAGACTTGGAGCCATAACTGAATAAGGATATCAAATCCTGTTCACCCTTCTCCCTCTAATTGGACGAGTCAGACCTTACTGAAGTTGCACAGCTGTGCAGTTTCATCAGAATGGTATTCAGTGATGTGACACTTGGATACACTAAGATAAATGGTGCCATTGGCACCTTTTCTATTTTATTCTCCTTGTTCTGTTTGTGAAGCACTTTGTTTTAAAAGTGCTATATAAATGAAATAAACTTAAAATTTCATTAATAACGACAACGCTGTGCATAAACTTACATGTGTGGTGGTTCAAATGTAAAAATAAACGATTATAACCTTTTCTCTGGATGTAGTATGAATGTAGCGAATTCAGGGGGCAGAGGGGAGCCGCCGTAGCCAGAACCGAACCCAGGTAGCCCAGACCACGGGCGACTGCGCTAACCAGTCAACTAACGGGTCCGACCCGTTAGCCAAGGGCTAGCAGGTCTAGTCATCCGTGGTCGTTACACCAGCCCTCCTTCGGGATGCGCTTCGGCATGTCACCTCCCTCACGCCTCTGGGCGCACGCACTTCCGATGGCCTCACGGTCTCACTATGACATCCTTGTATTTCTTGCGTACTATTTAATTCATACTACGGCTTCGGACATACTAAAAGGCGTACTATTTTGATGTGCAAAACAGTATGTTAGAATGCGATTTCAGACGGGGCCATTCAATCAGGGAGGTTTTCTACCTGACAGCAGGTGAATGTAATTAACAACCTGGTAGACTAGGAAAGGTTCACCAGGTGTAGTTACAAAGGGACGGGACCCGTTGCCTTTGATTGGTCAGGTTAGGTACGGTTCATTCACTGCATCTCATCCGTCTATAAGGCGATGGGTTCCACCCCTCCTCTGCCAAAAACCGATTACCAGCGCACAGCCTGTTACAGTTTATCAGTTTATGTATTTAAATATTGTTTATATTAATTTAAATATTCATCATCAAGGTATTGTCTTTAAAAATTATATCAAGTTATTTTGAGGCAGAAACAATCTTTTAGTCACAAGGTAGGAGCTGAAATCACTTTTTGGCAAGTGCGTTTGGTCCATTTTGAAAGGTATTTCAACAGTTAAAAAGGACTGAGTGAGCTATAATCTTAAAAATATAACCCTCATGAATGAAATCAAGTCATTTTGACGAAAAAACAACCTTTCAGTCACAATGTAGGAGCTGCAATCACTTTTTGGCAAGTGGAAACCGGACGGCAATACGTTTTTGGCAACGATCACTTTGGCACATCTGTCAACAACCAGCAGAAAACCAGCAATGTTGGTGGAAGACCTGATTGAGAGCAACTGATTCAAAGGGTACTGGATTCAAAACTATTTGTTCTGCCAGCGTGACGAATGTAAATGCGAACGACGCATTATTTTCAATCAGGTATCATTTATGCGTATTTAACTAGCGAGAACTAAAACTGGGCAGGCTTGTGGGGAAAATCGTTGATTTAAACCCCATGCATTCCCCGAAATTGTAAACATCAATTCAGTCGTTATTCGAGAATAAACAAGAATAACCGAATCACTTATGCCTCGTTCGGGTTCTTTGGACAAAGTTAGGTGGACAAATTTAACAATTATCAATACCTACGCAGTAAATAGTTAGCCAACAGGGTAGTAGTAGTTACACACGTTAGACTGAGTTGGCGTTGGTAAGATAAAACAATTTAAAACTTGAACCGTAAACCGTTCCTCTTTACCGCGTCGGTGACCAGTTCTGTTAGCTAACATAGCTATGTAGCTTTGCTAGCAACTGACATACCGCCATTAATCAAGTCCAATTGAACTGATTGGGGAGTGCCGGATACATCGGTATTATTTTCGCGGGTTTATTTAGCAAATGAAGACATTTGGGAGCTAACAAAGAAAAGCAATTTCTTCCCGAATACTTAATACGAAGTGAGACCAGCCTGACTCGGCTGCGGCCTCCAAGGGTGGAGGTCCGAAGTCCCAAGTTGGAAGGCATATTACCTCAAATAATTTTGCCCTTGGCAAACGATGAATTGTTTTTATCCCGTGGTACCGCATTCACCTCTGAACGACTTCTGTCTTCTGAAAAATACATTTGAAGTGATCCATACCGGTGTCTTACGCTTTCCGTTAGGAAGTGGCAAATAACATTACTCAACAAGGCATTCGCTGAGGAGACAAACCGGACTTCCGGACAACGAATTCCAAAATAAAAGCCTCGACCTTCTTGAGTCACAAAAAACAGAGCTCTTTTCACCTGAAAGACTGTTTCCGATTTGTTCAGACAAACGTTTGTGTAGTCTGCCTACTAGGAGTGGTATTTTTTTCCTCAAAAATTAAGAATGCACGATATTGATTTTTTTTTTCAGTTTCACGCTTGAAAACATGTTATGGTAGTGAGTGCAACCTTATTTTGTTTCTAAGGTTATCTGCTGCTTTGTTTCAGTGGACTTTTAATTTTTGGGGTATGTCGAACCAACACACCCGACCCTTTTTAGCCTTAGCTTGTGTGTGTGTGTGCGTTTGTGTGTGTGTGTGTATATATATATATATATATGTGCAGATAGCGTTTTTTTTCTCCCGAAACCGTCAATGGTCTTACAAATGCTCAACTAATGTGGAGCGGAATATCAACACAGATACAGGAAAAAAGAAGTGTTAATACAATGCTGTACAGACCTGTTCTGTGCGACGCGCACTCATTGCCATACAGAACATGAGTGCGCGTCGCACGAAACAGGCCTGTACTGCAGTGTATTAACACTTCTTTTTCCCCTGTATGTGTTGATACACACACACAAGCTGAGGCTAAAAAGAATTAATATAATTTTTGATATTCCGCTCCTCCTTAGTTGAGCACGTATAACAACACCATTGACAGTTTCGGGAAAAACCGCTATCTATCTATCTATCTATCTATCTATCTATCTATCTATATATATATAAACTTTGTTTTTATATATATCGGCCCTGTGATGGCCTGGTGGCCTGTCCAGGGTGTCTCCCCGCCTGCCGCCCAGTGACTGCTGGGATAGGCTCCAGCATCCCCGCCACCCTGAGAGCAGGATATGCGGGATGGATGGATGGGTAAACCTTTGTTAAAAGAAACACTCAACGACAGGAAAAGTTGACAGCTGATGACTGCTTATGGCATGAAACAGGTTTGTACTGTCTCAAAGAATTTACTTGAATCACTGGATATATATATATATATATATATATATATATATAATAAAGATAGATGTAGGAAAAAAACTCATTTCTACAACAGCAAACCCTTTACTTACTCATCTTCAGTGTAATACCATTTCCACTTCCTTTCATTAACTTTTCAAATAAAAATGGTTCTCGCTTGACCATTTCTATGACATATACATCGTTTTTTTTTATTTTTTTTTTACAAGGAGCAAATAAATCTTTAAAATGTGTCTTCAGTGGTGACCATGGCTCTCAGGGAGATCTGGAACAACTTCACCAGTCTCCAAAATAGTGTCTCCCTAAGAGCAAGAACAAGAAGAAAAAAAGAAATGGTTAAGACATTCTTCCACCGAAGTCACAGAGCAATCTCAGCCTTTCTTTACTCATTAGGAAGATGACTTTCAGCACAGTTCCATTACCAGTAACAATAAAACAATTTACTGTAACAGTAAAACAACTGCCTATTTGAATAAGCATATCTCAGTGTTTAGAATTAAAATTGTATCTGGAGGGAGAAGGGGGGGGGGTCATCCTTTGTAAGACTTACAAGTTGTAACTTTTGCTATGTGAAATTGTGCTTTGAAAGAACAACTTTTGACAATCAAACATTGCACCTTAAAATACAACTATAGAACATATACACAGGACAATGCTTTTGTGTGTTTTTAGACTTGTTTGCAGCAAACTGAAACTTTATGGAAAGCAAGCAAAAGGCTGCACTATCAGCCACAGACCTGAGTAGACAATATCCAATTACTCCACACATGAAATAAAGCAAAACCTACAACTGATGCAAATTTTGTCTGATTGTGTGTTGTTATATGCCTTTGTTAGGAACTGCGTTACCCAGAATCCTAGATGATATGTTGTTTTTGCAGAGAGGTTAGGAATGAATTTACCTATAAAGTTAACCATCCCCATGATGTGTAGCACACCTGTCTTGTCTGTGGGCCTTGGCATGTCCTGTATGGCATTGATTTTTTCTTGGTCAGGTTGGACACCTTGTGCAGAGAGCTTGTCTCTGAAGGAAACTATCTCTTGTGCTCCAAACTGGCATTTGCTCTTGTTGAGTTTCAATCCATATTTTAGTATCCGCTCCAGCACTTTTTTTAGTCTTTCATTTTGTTCATGAAGTGTGGAGCCCCAGACGATGATGTCGATGATGTCGTCCACATAGACTCTGACACATTCCAGCCCCTCGATGATGTGCTCCATTGCTCTGTGAAATATTTGTGATGCTGAAGTTATTCCAAAAGGCAGCCTGAGGAAACAATATCTACCAAAAGGTGTGTTAAAAGTACAGTATTTGGTGCTGCTTTAATCCAATTTCAACTGCCAGAAGCCTTGTGACGCGTCGAGCTTTGTGAAGAATCCGGCACCTGCCATCTCACTGGTGATTTGCTCACACTTGGGTATCTGGTAGTGTTCACGCTTGATGTTTTCATTTACATCTTTCGGGTCCATACATATTCTGAGGTCACCATTCTTTTTCTTTGCACGCATCATAGAGTTGACCCAATCTGTCAGTTCCTCAACCTTCTTTATCACACCAAGCGTTTTCATCCTGTCCAGCTCTTTTTTTAGGCAGTCTCTTAGTGGTGTTGGAACTCTTCGAGCAGCATGCACGACTGGCTGTGCATTTTCTTTCAGCTGGATTTTGTATGTGAATGGCAATACACCAAAACCTTTGACAACATCTGCGAAGTTCTGTATAATGGAGTCAACAGAGTTACTTGGTGTGCTCATGGCTGAGTTGATGCAGTACACTCTTCTCACCAGCCCCAAATCTTCACAGGCTTTATCACCCAGTAGTGACTCAAGTCCTTCAGCAACAACAGAGAAGAGTAAGTGGTGTGTTTTATTTTTCACCATTACTTTCAGCTTGCATGTGCCTAAACACTCAGTTCTCTGTCCATTGTAGTCTTTCAGTTTAGGTTATTTTCTCTGTATTTTGGGCCTATCTTTCATTTCTTTTATGTCAGACATGCTGATCAGGTTTGTTTTTGCGCCAGTGTCCAGTTTCATTGTGACTAAAGTCCTGTTTATTTGCAGATGTGCTATCCATTTATCTTCTCTCACAGCATTTATTTCTTTCTCAGGCTTAATTTCACAGTTCACTATGCCAACAAAAAATGTCTCACTTAGATCAGTGTCATCCACAATGTTTACAGATTTTCCTTTATTCCCCTCTTTTCTTTTTGAGAAGCACTGTTTAGCAAAATGATTCTTTCTGTGGCAATTAGAGCATTGCTTACCAAAGGCTGGACACTTTCTTGGCTTGTGCTGTGAACCTTAGTGTTTGCAGCTGAACATCCCATTGTCTGTCCGCTGTGCAGGCCAGATCTGTGTGCATCTTCTTCCTTGGCTTGGGACCGCACCAACAGCCGCGCAGTCACGATGTGCCCACCGCCATCTTGCTGAACTTCCTCACATGCATTTGGGACAGCTCACTCGCCTGGCAGATCTGAATAGCTCCTTCTAGCATTAGCTCCACTTCCCTCAGTAGCTTTTCTCTGACCTTTTTATCCACTCCAAAAACTCTCTGGTCCTGGATCATGGAGTCTTTCAGTGTAGCAAAGTTGCATGACTGTGCTTTTAGCTTCAGGTCAGTCAAAAAGCTATCAAAAGGCTCATGTTGCTGCTGCACACGTGAACGAAATACACACCTCTCGTATGTTTCTTTTTTCTCTGGAGAGCAATGAGCATCAAATTTATCAAACACTTTATCGAGTTTATCTTTGTCATCTTCATACATGAAAGTATTGTACACATCAATGGCGTGTGGGCCTGCTATTGTTAGCAGTAACGCTACCTTCCTAGCATCCAGCTTTGTTTCCAGTCCCATGGCCGCTATGTACAGTTGAAACTGCTGCTTGAAGGTGCGCCAGTTGCTGTCGACATGCCCAGTAAGTTTCAAACTCTCCGATGGTTTTAAGGAATCCATGTCGCTCGTCACAATTTACACCTCACAGTAGTTTTACTCCTGGTACCATGGTTTGTTTGTTGTTTTAAAATGAATGGACCGAGACCTTTTCCAAATTCTTTTTTTGTTTGTTTTTTTAAGAAGGGAAGATGTGTTGTTATAGGCCTTTGTTAGGAACTGTGTTACCCAGAATCCTAGTTGTTATGTTGCAGGTTAGTGACGTGCTGAGGTCAGGATGTACGAACACGGAGTCTGGCATGTGGGAAAAATAAAAGCTTCGGTGTGAATTTGGAAAAGGTCTTGGTCCATTCATTTTAAAACAACCAACAAAACATAATGGACCTGCCTTTCTTAGCCAATTTATATGTTGTACTGTGGCCTCCTGACTCTTTTTGGCATTTGTATTTTGCAGTAAATGTGACTTGGCTAGCAAGAAAGCTTAGTTTAGACTCAAGGCTGCTGTATACAGCCTTTAAGAGAATGCACTTCATGAAAATAACAAATGAGGGATACTTACTGGGAAGAGTCTTGGTTTCAGCTCAACAATGCCATATGGCCTAGCCTGTGAATAGAATTTGTTTGTTAGTAGTCAATAGATAAATCTTTTAATATGGCGACATCACTAGATTTTCAATCAATAAGCCGAGAAAAGAGAACTAGATGAATGAGAAGCTCATGCTATTCCCTCTGCCACTGTCTGAACAAGAAGCTTAACCATTTGAATTTATAAACATGGGTGAATGTTGACTAAACAGTAGTGCTTTCTTACACAATTCAATTAGTATTCAAAAAATTTGTGAACTAACAAATACTACAGTTTAGAACAAGACTGACAGTGTTTATCATTCAAAGATTATTCAGAAACTTATCAGAAGTTAACTTTTTATACATGACTACTTTTTGTCTCATTCTGATATAAATGCCACTTAGTTTTAGATTTTTGCCATACCCACAGAATCCATAGCATACAGGTGATTATTTTACTTGTTATCATGCTTACTATACTAACAGGTTACATTAATGTGCTACTTACTTTATACATCGAGTCATTTCAAAGCAAACTTGGTGATATATAAATACTTTGAAACTTTACCCTCATACTTTGTACTATCTGCATACATTATACAGCTCTTATGTAATAAATAGTTGCTACTCTGCTTCGGACCCCATGTCATGTCAAACATTCTTATTAACTTACAGCAATGTGGTACTTCATATAGTAGTGAGCAAGCCATGCAGGTATCAACAACCGTGTGATTGTGAACACTCCAGCTGAGTAGGCTTTGTAGGTCTGTAAGGAGATAAAAGTTGAAGGCAGGTTTATAAAGGATTGCAAGGAGACTTTTGCAACTGACCCTGGCTGCTGTACAACGCATGATAATGTATCCATTTGTGTGTGTACACATTGAAAATGATGTTTTTCTTGATATTAATATTTATATAAGATAAAAAAAATTTTGGGCTAAACTGTTTTACTTCAGAATATTTTGCCCCCACCCGTTTATACTGTGCAGCAAAATCAATATGTAAAAAAAATAACAAAACAGCAACATATTGTCTGTAGATTCAAATGACAGCCCAACTACTGATGCATAATTTTCCTTGTTACTTTAAATAACTACCATATGATTTTCTAACAGACATGAATTAAAGTGTCCTTGTAAAAGTCAAGCTGCAGAAAATCTCACGGTTTAACAAATGGAAAGAGTACACCAAGGAGCAAAAACATTACGACCACCTGCCTAATATGCTGTTGGTCCTCCATGTGCTGCCAAAACAGCGCCGACACACTGAGGCATGAACTCTACAAGACCCATGAAAGTGTCCTGTGGTATCTGGCTCCAAAAGATTAGCAGCAGATCCTTCAAGTCCTGTAAGTTGTAAGGTGGAGATGCCATGGATTGGACCTGTCAGTCCAGCACATCCCACACATGCTCAATTGGATTGAGATCTGGAGAATTTGGAGGCCAGGGCAACACCTTGAACACTTCATGTTCCTCAAACCATTCCCAAACAATGTGTGCAGTGTGGCAGGGCATATTATCCTGCTGAAAGAGACCACTGCCATCAGGGAATACCATGAAGGGGTCTACAACAATGCTTATAGGTAGGTGGCACATGTCAAATTGACATTCACATAAATGGTCTGACCCAGGGATTCCCAGCAGAACATTGCCCAGAGCATCACACTCCCTTCCCCGGCTTGTTGTCTTCTCACAGTGCATCCTGGTGCCATCACATCAACAGGTAAATGGTGCACACACACACAGCCATCCATGTGATCTAACAGAAAATGAGACTCCTTGGAACAGGCGACCTTCTTCCACTGCTCCAAGGTCCAGTTCCAATGCTCGTGTGCCCATTGTAGGTGCTTTCGATGGTTGACAGAGGTCATGATGGGCACTTGGACCAGACTGCAGCTATGCAGCCCCATATGCAGCAGGGTGTGATGCACCATGTTGAGACACATTCCTCCCAAAACCACCGTTAAAATGTTCTGTGACTGGGCGTCCGGGTGGTGTGGCGGTCTAGTCCGTTGCCTACCAACATGGGGATCACTGGTTCAAATTCCTGTGTTACCTCCGGCTTGGTCGGGCGTCCCTACAAACACAACTGGCCGTGTCTGCGGGTGGGAAGCCGGACGTGGGTATGTGTCCTGGTTGCTGCACTAGCGCCTCCTCTGGTCGCCTGTTTGATGGGGGAGGGGGAACCAGGGGGAATATCGTGATCCTCCCATGAGCTAGGTCCCCCATGCGAAACTCCTCACTGTCAGATGAAAAGAAGCGGCTGGTGACTCCACATGTATCGGAGGAGGCAGATGGCAGCCCTCCCCTGATCAGCAGAGGGGGTGGCGCAGCGACCAGGACAGCTCAAAAGGATGAGGAAATTGGCAAAAACTACAATAGGGGAGGGGGGGGTTCTGTTACTTGTGCCACTGTAGACTGTTGGTTCGGACCACACGGGATACTTTGTTACCCTCGCACATCGATGAGTCTTGGGCGCCCAGCACCCTGTCGTCGGTTTGTGGTTTGTCCCTCCTTGGACCACTGCTGGTAGGAACCCACCACTGCTGACCGGGAGCACCCCACAAGCCTTGCCGTTTCAGAGATGCTCTCACCCAGCCATCTGGCCATAACAATTTGGCCCTTCTCAAAGTCGCTCAGGTCTTTACTCCTGCCCATTTATCCTGCATCCAACACGTTGACTATGAGAGCTCGTTGTTCGCTTACCATCTAATCTACCCATGTCAAGCCACGTGCCCTTGTTTGGAGATGATCCAACGTTATTCGGTTCATTTGTGAGTGGTCATAATGTTTTGGCCCATCGGCGTTTTCACTAATACATATCAGCATGTCAACATGTTCAGAGGTTTGTCCTTAAAAGTCTGATAGACTACAAACATTCATAGGCCTCTTATCTGTGTGCATATCTATAACGCTATGCCAAAATGTCACCATATAAAAATCGCGTCTAAACACAATGATTTCACAAGTCTGAGAGAAAACTCGTCATCCAATATCACACTTGCCTAATTTAATCGAAGTTCTTTCAAAGATCATCTAAAATGTGGCTTTCTCCTTACTGGTGTCGACATGTTCGACTAATTCAACATGTTGGTTGCGGGCGTTAGGTCAAACACTGACACCTTTGTTTGGCCTTTGGTTCATCGAGCACAGTGGCAAGGTAAACTAGCAGATACGGAGAACACGGCTAGCACAATACAGAAACGCCATCGAAGATCTGGTTTGATGTGGCCATGCAAAGCCCGTAAACTCTATTTGGAGTAATCTAAATTGCTCATATACAGGTCAATCCACTCACGTAAAGCCTCCACAGGCTCTTCGGCTCCAGAAAACTGGACCAGAATTTTGCGACGGCGCCGGGAGGTTTTGGTTGGACCACGGGCTCCCTCGGGCTAAGCTCTTGGTCCTTAAGCCATTGTCTTCGGAGCTTCACCAGCTGGTCGAAGCGGAGCTTTTCGTCCGGCGTGTAACCAGACATAGTGGGGGGGGAAAAGTGGTATTTTATTTCGTCTCAGTTAGTCAACCTCACCAGCCGCAATGACACCACGGAGGACACTTCCCTTGGTGCATTAGTAAAAACCACGAAGAAGAGTCAACGAACACGTGACACGAGTCGACCGCTTCCAAATACTACTGCGACATCTACTGGGCAGGAGGCGTGTGTGTGTGTGTGTGTGTGTGTGTGTGTGTGTGTGTGTGTGTGTGTGTGTGCATATGCTCATCGGCCTACTCCGCTGTATGCACTAAAGGGAGGAAAAACCAAGTACATAGAGGATTATAATAATATTGTGCCAGGCGAAGGAGTCAAGAGAATAAATCGTCAACGGGCTTTTTTCCCCCCAGCGCTGTTCACTTGAAGGCCCGTTTTGTGGGTTGAGTGGAAACACAGGCCAATATCTACAACATATTAATTTGTTTAGCATTTCGTTTTCATTTGAGAATAATGTAATTGTTTAGCCGATGTTTGTATTTTTCTAGCAGAGCTGCTGCAGTACGCGTATTGTAAAAGTTATGTATAAATTATAAGTGGGGCATTATCTCTTCGATCAATTTGTGAAGCCTCCCGCCTTCAAAGCCCCGTGCTTCCCCCCAAAAAGCCACCATGTCTCTCTCTCAAAATAAGGAAGTGGTTGTTTTAAAAAAAGGACAGAGAAGTCGGTTATGCATTGAGCTCACACTTACTTGTTAGTGCAGGCAGGGTGGTGTCCTGTACAACCCAACTGTAGCTCAGTTCTGTCTCAGCTGCACCCTTGACACCCATCGGTAGTTGTTCTTACATCATGTCTCTTACAATATTTACACATTAATCAACTATTTTTAAATAGTAGGAGAATAGGGGAGACTGGGGCATCTTGTCACACTTTTCACTCTTTTGGGATCAATACATCATATTTAAAAATTGCATACCAAATGAAAGAACAAAGTCTCAGGCATATATTTTCTATTCATTTCATTCTCATGATATCTTATTTCAGTACAGAGTTATTGGCATTTAAATTGTGTGTGTGCACATGTGACATGTTGCCCGATCAGTAGGTAAGTTGTCAGTCACACTATGTGGGGTAACACGTCACACTGGATTTTGCAACAAATAAAACAACTAATTCATTGTTGGGTTATTTCTTTACTTCAAATTCAAAATTAAATTCAGCTACAGAAAAAAAAAGATTTAGGTTAATCATTGAACTTGAATCAACCCTGGAACGTTGCCGTTAAATCAGTTCCAACTACAACAACTGGAAAATCATTTCAAACAAGCTTTCAACATGTCAAGCATTCAAACAAATCTCAAACCAGGTCTCAAAATCTCCCTAGTCAGATTTGCAGTTGTGGCACACATAAATTGCCTTGCCAGGGGTGTACTCTTCATGAGCCCACTGTTTGCATTTCATGCACTGGACCCAAGTCTCTTGGACGGCTGTTTGCAAATGGCTCCACAAAAACAAGGCACAGTCACTCATCTTCATCTGATAAAGAGACATCTGGAGTCTTTTTATACCTGCCTTCTTTTTCTTTGGTGTTTTAAATTTGGTTCCCCCACATTTCTTTTTGAATATATTATTTTTTTATGATATATTTTATATTTATTATTTTATTTTGTTTTTATTTATTATTATTCTATTATTCTATATTTAATATTGGCGGCATGGTGGCGCAGTGGCTATCGCGGTCGCCGCACAGCAAGAAGGTCCTAGGTTCGAGCCCCGGGTGGTCCAACCTTGGTGGGTCATCCCAGGTCATCCTCTGTGTGGAGTTTGCATGTTCTCCCCGTGTCTGTGTGGGTTTCCTCCGGGGGCTCCAGTTTCCTCCCACAGTCCAAGGACATGTAAGTCAGGTGAATTGACCATACTAAATTGTCCCGAGGAATGAATGTGTGTGTGTGTGTGTGTGTGTGTGTGTGTGTGTGTGTGTGTGTGTGTGTGTGTGTGTGTGTGTGTGTGTGTGTGTGTGTGTGTGTGTGTGTGTGTGTGTGTGTCTGCCCTGTGATGGCCTGGCGGCCTGTCCAGGGTGTCTTCCCACCTACCGCCCAATGATTGCTGGAATAGGCTCCAGCATCCCCGCGACCCTAAGAGCAGGATAATGGATGGATGGATATTTCATATTTTATTTATTTTTATTATATATTTATTATTATTATTTATTTTCTTTTTCTTTCTTTTTTTAACATTTTTTTGTAAACGCTAACACTTCGGGGTGGCATGGTGGTGCAGTAGTTAGTGCAGTCACCTCACAGCAAGAAGGTCCTGGGTTAAAGCCCTAGGGTAGTAAACCTTGGGGGTTGTCACGGGTCATCCTCTGTGGGGAGTTTGCATGTTCTCTCTGTGTCTGCATGGGTTCCCTCTGGGTGCTCCGGTTTCCTCCCACAGTCCAAAAACCTGTAGGTCAGGTGACTCAGCTGTACTAAATTGTGCGTAGGTGTGAATGTGTGTGTGTGTGTGTGTGTGTGTGTGTGTGTGTGTGTGTGTGTGTGTGTGTGTGTGTGTGTGTGTGTGTGTTTGGACCCTGTGATGGACTGGCGGCCTATCCAGGGTGTCTCCCCGCCTGCCACACAATGACTGTTGGGATAGGCTCTAGCATCCCCACGACCCTGAGCAGGATAAGTGGTTTGGATAATGGATGGAATGGGTATTTTTACCTTGTGCCTGTCTTTCAGCTGCAAGTGCCTCTTTCACTGGTGTGTCAGCGAGAATAGCAGTTTTTCTTGGTTTTTTTTTTTTTTTTTTTTTGGTTGGCGGGCTAGTTTTCTTGGACCAGCTTTTGGGTATGGCTAAATGTCCTCTGGAGTTGATTGGTGGGTGGAGCTGGCATTACTAGGCAAGGGTGAGGTGGTGCTAATGGGCAGGGCTGGGTTAGTGCTGGGGCCTGGCAAGACTGGGTTGGTGCTGCGGCCTGGAAGTGCTGAGTTGGTGCTGGGGCCTGGAAGGGCTGGGTCCAGAAAGGGGTGATCTGAGACATAGGATGGTGCAAATTCTGTCTCCAAGAACACATCCCTGTTGTAAGGTTGAATCCTTGTCACCTGAAAGCCAACCTGAATATTCAGTGGGGTTGCAGCCAGAGGATATGCAGTTGCCACAATCCCAGGGATGTCATTGTGACTGTTTTCCCTGGGTTGTTCCTTATCCAGGAATCAGACACTGAGTTTATGTCCCGCTTCAGCAGCCCATAAACTGTTCTGTCCAAAGGTTGCAGCCAATGAGAGCAGTGGGGTGGGAAGGAGAGCATAATTATGCCATTTTCTTTGACCAAATTTAGTCCATCAATGGAAAGATGGGAGCTGTGGTTGTCCAGAAGGAGTAAGCATGGCTTTTCCTTTGAACACTTGGTATGTTCTACAAAATGATTGAGGCAATCCACAAAGTGTGTTTCCTTCATCCAGCCAGAGGGCTTTGCTTCTCCTTTGCTGCCAGGTGATCCATTGTTGAGGAAGTGATCATGGAAGTTCACCCAAGGGAATATGAAGTAGGGGGTAATATTGTTCCCTGGTGCTGAGACTGCAAATGCTAGCGTCACTAGGGTACCCCTTTCACCAGATGTCAGTAACTCTACCCGTTTAAACCCACGCCTGGCCACCAATCGGTCTGGTTTCTGCAGTCGTCACACCACTTTCATCCATATTCTAGATGTCTCCTGGTCCCAATGAATGTCGGCCTAACATCTTCTCCAGATTGTCAAAGAAAGCCTTGACATTCTCCTTGTTAAAGGCACTTGCCCTGGCAAGGCTAGTTGCCTCTGGCTTTCTGAGAGAGAGTGTAGGGTGCCACTTTAAGAAGCATGTAAACCACTCGCTGCTGGCTTTTTCTTTTTCAGCCCAGGCTGGTGGAAACTGCAGCTCTCGTGCCACTGCAAATTTGTATGCTAGCTTTCTCACCTCAGTTGGTGAAAAACCAAAATAGATGTCAGCTGATCTCATAAGGTACTGCTCAAGCTACAGCTCCACTCCTGGGGATGCCCCCCGAAACCCGGTTCTAAACGGGAACCGGTTCTAAATGAGTAAAAACCGGAGCATTTTTAAGATCCGACGTTTTCGGTTCTGCTATCGGTAGTCGGTAGGTACTTGAGAAATCATGGAGTGAGATTTATATTGTGGCAATTGTGTTTTTCGAGGAATTTAAACGTCGCGAACATTATCTTGTTTGCCGTTTTCTCTATCTCTCTCTCTTACTGCGCGAGGGGCGGGGCTGTGCTGTGCTCCACACACTCGCTCACACACGCACAGACCGCTCTGCTCAAGTGCTCATCATGGCGGAGAGAACTAAATGTTCAAAAGTTTGGGTATATTTTTCAAAAGTCGATGACAACAACGCTCGTTGCCACAAGTGCAACAAATCATTTGCCAGTAAGGGTGGCAATACAAGCAATCTGTCGAAACATCTTTTGTCGAAACATGGTATTAATCTGCAGAAATGCGGCGTTTTCCACTGCTTTGCTCGTAGTGTTCCATCCACGTCCACTGCAGGTAAGCCGTATGAGCCATAGATACGGAGTTAGCTAGGCTAATAACGAATTATTACGAATAGGCCAATAAATAAAATATAATTGCTTAGCTAATTGTTTAGCTACAAATATATAAGCCATAGATACGGAGTTAGCTAGGCTAATAGCCGGGGACACTATAAGTCAGGAGAGATCACGACTCCTGCCGGAGAAGGCAGATATGTTGATTTTTCTGCAGAAGAACTGTTAGGATAATGTTCTAGGTTCTTGTTTGTTTGAACTTCCGTTAGCCTTTTGCTGTAAAAAAATATTTTTAATATATATATATATATATATATATATATATATATTTTTTTTTTTTCTTCTTTATCTTTATCTACTTTTATTTTTTATCTTATTTGTTGTTGTTGTTGAATGTTGATTATAAAGTCTATAATTCAGACGCATTTAAAACATTGCTGCTGCTGTTGCTGCTGAATAAATAATATTTGTTTATATTTATATAAAGTTATATAATAGAATAATAAAGCAATGTCGATTCTGTTCTTAATTAAGTGTCTTTTTTCTTGCATAATAAGCAAAAAGAACCGATAACAGTATCGATAAAGTACCGAACCGATAAGCAGTACCGATAAGAGTAGTAGTATCGATAAAATCCTAACGATACCCGTCCCTATCCACTCCTGGGCTAAAAACCTGCCGTGGAGATTTATACCCAACCACTGTAGTTGGGATGGCTGTCTGACTTTGCATTTCAGCTGCAGTGAATTTCTTACACTATCGAGCCAGCGTATGGTAGTTAATGTTATAATCCTTCGCTGTACTCCCGATTTATTTATTTATTTGCCAAATTCACCTGCCTCACTGCCCTTAGCATCATGTCAGGCGTGCTGCCATTTTCTGTTTTTCTTTTATAATTCTTGACCATCTCATCCCCCTTTCTTCTTTCTTTCTTTAAAAACACATTCACAAAATTCAAAATTACATATGACAACAGTTGACAAGCAGACTCTCTGTGTCTATATATACTGGCAACTTGTTAGTGATTTTGGAGCAAGTTGTCACATTTGATAACTTACCCCAAAATTACTGAGACAGGTTTCCCCAAACTGCCATGTTTGCTAATGTTTGCTATATCGTAAAGTTAGCTTAAAGCAGGACATATGCAAAAGTATAACAAGACACTTTATTCTCTCCTCTACCAAGTACAAATGTAGAATTGTGAAGATTTTTAACTAGAAGATTATTACAAAAAATTTCAAATTAAATGTGTTTGCTTTAGAATGTGAAAAATGGTATAGCAGTGCTAACCTCAGTTAACAGTGTGCTTTGCTTTACCCAGACAGGCTATGACATCAGACCAAGTAGATGCACAAAACTAGCATTCAGCTTTTTTTTCCGTTGCCTACCAACATGGGGATCAGTGGTTCGAATCCCCGTGTTACCTACGGCTTGGTTGGGCATCCCTATACAGACACAATTGGCTGTGTCTGCAGGTGGGAAGTCAGATGTGGGAAGAGTGGGGTTATTGGCCAAGTATAATTGGGGAGAAAAAAAAGGGGGTAATAAAAATAAAAAAAGAAAAGAAAAATTAAAAAATATTTGACTTTTATAGTTATTGTCCTGTCGTTCATTAAGATTTTTAGAAATATGGATCCCAAGGTATTTAATACTTTTTTAAACTGGTATATCAACATTAAAGTTTCCTCAGTGTTATACCGACTTAAGATTTCACGTTTTCATATGTTGAGTTTTAAGCCTGATGCCAGAGAGAAGAATGTATCTCATTGATTGTTTTCTGAGGACATTAACTTTAAACCCAAAATACAAAAAACAAAAACCATATTCAATATGTGGCTTCAAGGAGATTTGTCCTTGTTAGGCAGAGTTCTATTGTGTAAAGCTGATGGTATTTCTAGATTTGTTTACCCTACCCTCTCTCTATTTATCCAACAATCCCTCTGTAAAGAAATAAATAACACTGTAATGAATTTTATTTGGAAAAATAAGTGCAATAAGTGTCATTACTTAAAAAAGGAGATTTTAGCAGGCCCGAGAGGTGAAGGTAGCATGGAGATATTGGACTTTATGGATTTGAACTATACCTTCAAATTAAAATGGATTAAAGAACATTTGACAGCTCAAGAATCCTTATGGTACTTCAAATCACAGAATATTTTTGGAAAAATGGGAGGCCCACAATTTACATTACAATCAGTGATTAAAGTGGGCCGGAGCTACCCGGATCCCGACACCGGCACTTCCCTTCCTCCCCCAAGTCAACCGGAGCTGAGATCCGGCACTCTGTAGACAGGAGTAATTTCAACCTTTTTGTCACAGTAAAATTTAAAACAAAAAAGCCAATTCACAAGCATTACAAAATAAATCGCAAATAAAGTCGTTCTTCTATTTTTATACTACTTTACTTTTTCTAAAAGTTTGAATGATATCGCGTCCTCACGTGACCCGCACCTGCCTGCTGTCTGGCTTCACCAGACTTGACATCAAATGAGACTGGCTTCACACTCACGGGTCAGGGTCAGTTCACCGCACCAGGCAGACAAGACTCGAGAGAGCGTCAACCTGCTACCTGCACTATTATCTTGGATTGGGGGGCATAAAGAGTGAGTATTCAGTGTATTTCCAATAGTATTTCCAATAGTTTTGTCTAGCTCTGCTGTGGTTTCCATTCAAGCAACTAACGTTAGCGAACGTAACGTTAGCTAGCTAGCTAACTAGCTATCTTCCACCCGGTAACGTTGCTAGCTAGTTGCTGACGTTGCTGGCTTGTTGTTTGAATGCTGCTAGGCAAGCTAACTATCGGTAGCGTCCGGTAACGTTACCGGTAGCTAGCTAGTTGTTTGTCCAACCTTAGCTCTGGCCATGCAATATTTTCATTCAAATAACTAACTAGCTAGCAAAGTTAGCTACCGGTAGCTATTATTAGCTAACAATGCTAACGTCGGGACTACTGGACCAGTGGTTAGCTAGCCTAACGTTAGCTAGCTACCTATCACTCCTGCACTTTTGCCCACCTCTCTAATACAGAGATCCCCCACTTACCAAATCCCACTTTAACCCCTGATTACAATGTAATTATAATGAAACCAAGTTACCACAAAAGTTGGCTACATCAACAGGCTCTTACGGCAGCAAAATTATGTTTTAACCACAACTTCTCTCCTAACAAAACAACAATGAATACATAATCAGAAAGAATAGATTGCTATATCTGCAACATTGGGTTGATAGGAATATCATTTTTCTTGCAGACTTACAAAATGATGACGCTCAACTTCTCAGATATGAGGAATTTCTCAAATCTAAATCCTTCCCTGTCACTTATAAAGAATATCAAACGGTCATAAATGCTATTCCTAGTGGAATCCTTCAGCTGATGAAATGCCATGCTGCGAGGCAAGAGCCATAGGAATTGGAACCTACTTTCTTTGTTGATGGAGTAAATATCAAAAGCCACAAATGTATTAATAACACATTAGGAACCCTTTCGACAGCAAAAGGAAAATTACTCCATGAGGGAAATTTGTATGGAACTCCCATTCTTCTAATATTCATTGGGAAATGGTATGGCTTCTCCCATATAAAGTCGTAATCCCCAACAAATTGAAAGAAGTGCATTACAAAATTGCACACAATATTTATCCTGCCAACAAAACGATCTCAAGATTTGTGGATATCGGTATCAATTGTGTATTCTGTAAAAATGAAGAAGAAACTATCAAACATCTATTTTATGAATGTCAGTACACAGCAGGATTATGGGAAAAGAAATTAGGATTATTTTGTTGCTCAAACCAATTATTAAATTAAGCTGGAAGCCAAGGATGTAGTACTACATTATGAAAACAAAAACCAGAAAGTTCCACAGACTGTCAACTTATTAATTCTACTGGGGAACTACCATATCCATAAAACAAAGTTCTTGGTGTCTCATCCATCATTTGAGTCTTTCAGGGTTGAATTCAGAAAGCATTTTGAATCTATCCAACTTATGAATAATAAGAAATGTACCCATGCAGTTAGTATGCTAAAAGAATTTTTTTTGAAGAAATTTGAATTTTATGCCTACCTCTGTTTTGATTTTTTTATTGTCTTTTTGATTATGTTATGTTACACTTACCCTATGTCTTCATAACTTATTGACTGTAATGTCATACTGAGAATGGAGTCATACTGTTATATTATCCTTTCTTTATAATGATGCCTTAATATGTTTTTGTCTCAATGTTAGTTGAATGCTTATTGTTGTAATATTTCTTCAATAAAGAGACAGTGGGGAAAAAAAGTGTTCGACTTTTAAGTAGCGTCCTCTGATGGGGAAAATATTAACGATGTGACAACTTACCCATGTGACAAGAAGCCCCGGTCTCCCTACTACTCCACATAAATAGTATTTTTGTGAGCTGGGCATACTGCCTCAAAAAGGAAGAGCATGGACTTGACCTCCATGACACCTGGCTTATGTGGAGTGGGCTAAGAAACTGAGTATTCAGTGTTTAAGTTATTATTTTTTTCATTATTATTCTTTATTTGTTCTATCATTATGAATTTTTATGTAACATTTAAACAATCAGTTTTAGTATCAATTTACTAAACCATCTGTTTGTTAATGGATTTTAAACTAAACATTCATAAATTTGTTACTGAATAAAAAAAATGTGCTCCACCATTAAAGCTCATATGAATTTTTTTTTACTAAGAATTTCATGCACACATAACCCCCCCCCCCACACACACACACACACACACACACACACACACACAAACATTTCACAGGTAGGATACCGACAAATAA
The DNA here is from genome assembly GCF_029633865.1 of Lampris incognitus. Lineage (NCBI taxonomy): Eukaryota > Metazoa > Chordata > Actinopteri > Lampriformes > Lampridae > Lampris > Lampris incognitus. The sequence continues at coordinate 31,849,800 of NC_079215.1, forward strand.
ACATTCACACGAAGATTGACACACGAAATTGGGATTTAACCTGAAAATCCTGGACAGCACATAAACTTTTGAAGCCCACATCAACAATGTTACTTGGTCTGCATACTTCCACCTATGCAATATTAATCGTGTTCGCCCATCACTTACACCTAAAAGCACAGCCATACTCACTCACACCCTGGTTACATCCTGTATTAACTACTGTAATTCTATCCTCTTTGCTCTTCCCCTCAAGTGTCTTCATAAGCTTCAATTGGGCCAGAATTCAGCTGCCCATGTCATTACTAGAACTCCTTCCATAGATCATATCACTCCTGTTCTTCAGCAACTCCATTGGCTCCCTGTTAAATACCGTATTGACTTCAAGATCCTGCTCCTCACCTTTAAGGCCCTTAATAACTTAGCTCCTTCATATCTTTCCGAACTCCTTCATACCCGCACACCCTCCCACACTCTCCAACTCACTACACCATCAGCCCGCTTGACTACCATGGGGACTAGAACCTTCAGACATTCTGCCCCCCGCCTATGGAACTCTTTCCCACAAGAAATTCGCGACATCGACCCTCTTTAAACCTCCAAATCCCATCTCAAAACATACCTTTTCAAACTGGCATATTCAGTCTGATCCACGCTTCATTGAGTATTGTGCAGATGTTGATTTTATACTTATCTGTTGTGTTAACTTTTTATTGTCTACCCTGCTTTGTTTTGATTTTACGCTGTCTAATACAGTGCTGCTTGTTTTGTTTTTTTTGTCCCCCCCCCCCACTTTGTTCTGTAAGGTTTCCTTGAATGTTTTGAAAGGCGCCCACAAATAAAATGCTTTATTATTATTATTATTATTATTAAAATATATTCAATTTATCTAAAAAGCATGGGAGTAAAATGTCGGACCATTGTGTGATACATTACAATCGGTCCAGTAGGTAGCGAGGTTGGCCCACTGATGGCAAATACAGCCTGCAATGCCAGAGGCCGTTCATTTAACTTTGACAACTTTCAAAGGGGCATTAAAAAAAAAGTTACCTAATCTAACCCAGCCACTGAGGATGCACAAGCCAGTGCATTCTAAGCACTGGTCCCAAGCCCGGATAAATGGGGAGGGTTGTGTCAGGAAGAGCATCTGGCGTAAAATCTTTGCCAAATCAAATAGGCGGTTGAGGCCTGGGTTACCAACGACCGCCACCGGTACTGTTGGCCAGCAGGGTGCCGGTATTAACTATGCTACTGTTGGGCGAATGAGAAGGTGAAGGGGAAGGCATGTCCAGAGGCAGTGGGAGAAGAGGAAGGGTAGTAGTGTGGAGGTGAGAGTCAGAACTTTGAATGCTGGCACTATGACTGATAAAGGGAGAGAACTGGCTGACATGATGGAGAGAAGAATGGTAGATATATACTGTGTGCAAGAGACCATGCGGAAGAGGAGTAAGGCCAAGAGCATCAGCGGACGGTTCAAACCCTTCTACCATGGTGCGGATGGGAGGAGAAATGGGGTAGGGGAAATTCTGAAGGAAGAATATGTCAAGAGTGTGTCAAGAGTGCGTTGGAGGTGAAGAGAGTGTTGGGCAGAGTATGAAGCTGGAAATCAAAGGTGTGATGATGAATGTTATCAGTGCATATGCCCCGCAAGTTGGTTGTGACATGGAAGAGAAAAAAAATTCTTGAGTGAGTTGGATGAAGTGGTTGAGAGTGTACCCAAGGAGGAGAGAGTGGTTATTGGGGCAGATTTCAATTGGCATGTTGATGAAAGGAACAGAGGTGATGAGGAGGTGATGGGTAGGTATGGTGTCAGGGAGAGAAATGTGGAAGGACAGATGGTGGTGGATTTTACGAAAAGGATGGAAATGGCTGTGGTGAATACATATTTTAAGAAGAGGGAGGAACACAGGATGACATATAAGAGTGGAGGAAAGTGCACACAGGTGGATTATATATTATGTAGAAGGCACAATCTGAAAGGGATTGGACACTGCAAGGAGGTGACAGGGGAGAACATAGCTAGGCAGCATCAGATGATGGTCTGTAGGACGACTTTGGAGACCAAGAAGAGGAAGCGAGTGAAGGTAGAGCCAAGGATCAAATGGTGGAAGTTGAAGAAGGAAGACTATTGTGTGGATTCAGGTAGGAGTTAAGACAGGCACTGGGTGGTAGTGAAAAGTTGCCACGTGACTGGGCAAGCACTGCAGAAATGTGAGGGAGACAGCTAGGAGGGTACTTGGTGTATCATCAGGACAGAGGAAGGAAGAAAAGGAGATTCAATGGTGGAATGAGGAAATACAGCAAAGTACAGGGGAAGAGGTTGTCAAAGAAGAAGTGGGATAGTCAGCGAGATGATGAAAGTAGACAGCAGTACAAAGAGATTAGGCGTAAAGCAAAGAGAGAGGTGGCAAAGGCAAAAGAAAAGGCGTATGGTGAGTTGTATGAGAGGTTAGACACCAAGGAAGGGGAAAAGGACTTGTACCGATTGGCTAGACAGAGGGACCGAGCTGGGACAGATTTGCAGCAGGTTAGGGCGATCAATGATAGAGATGGAAATGTGCTGACAAGCGAGGAGAGTGCGCTGAGAAAGCGGAAGGTGTACTTTGAGGGGTTGATGAATGAAGAAAATGAGAGAGAGAAGGTTGAATGATATGGGGATAGTGAATCAGAATCAGGAAGCGCAGTGGATTAGCAAGGAGGAAGTGAGGGCAGCTTCTTGATGGACCTGTGGAGGCATGGAGATGTTTAGGAGACGACAGAGGAGTTTTTAGCTAGATTGTTTAACATCAACTTGGAAAGTGAGACGATGCCTGAGTAAGGAGTGGAGAAGAAGCATACTGGTACTTATTTTCAAGAATAAGGGCAATGTGCAGAACTGTAGCAACTACACAGGTATAAAGTTGATCAGCCACAGCATGAAGACACGAGAAAGCGTAATAGAAGCTAGGTTAAGAGGAGAGATGATGATTAGCGAGCAGCAGTATGGTTTCATGTCACGAAAAAGCACGACAGATACGATGTTTGCTTTGAGAATGTTGATTGAGAAGTATAGAGAAGGCCAGAAGGAGTGACATTATGTCTTTGTGGATTTAGAGAAAGTATATGACAGGGTGCCGAGAGAGGAGGTGTGGTATTGTATGAGGAAGTCGGGAGTTACGGAGAAGTATGTAGGAGTGGTGCAGGATATGCATGAGGGAAGTGTGACAGTAGCGAGGTGTGCGATTGGAATGACACTTGGGTTCAAGATAGAGGTGGCATACATCAAAGATCAGCTCTGAGCCCTTTTTTGTTTGCAATGGTGATGGACAGGTTGACAGACAAGATCAGGCAGGAGTCTCCGTGGACTATGATGTTTGCGGATGACTGTGATCTGTAGCAAGAGTAGGGTGCAAGTTGAGGAGAGCCTGGAGAGGTGGGGGTAGGCACTGGAGAGAAGAGGAATGAAAGTCAGTAGGAGCAACACGGAATACATATGTGTGAATGAGATGGAGGACAGCGGAATGGTGAGGGTGCAAGGAGTAGAAGTGACAAAGGCATATGAGTTTAAATACTTGGGGTCAACTGTCCAAAGTAATGGGGAGTGCAGAAGAGAGGTGAAGAAGAGAGTACAGGCAGAGTGGCGTGGGTGGAGAAGAGTGTCAGAGTGATTTGCGACAGAAGGGTACCTACCAGCAAGATTTAAAGGGAAGGTTTACAAGATGGTTGTGAGACCAGAGCTATGTTATATGGTTTGGACACGGTGGCACTGACGAAAAGACAGGAGGCGGAAGCTGGGGGTGGCAGAGTTGAAGATGCTACAGTTTTCATTGGGAGTGATGAAGAACGACAGGATTAGGAATGATTATATTAGAGGAACAGCTCAGGTTGGACGGTTTGGAGACAAAGCAAGAGAGGCAAGGCTGAGATAGCTTGGACGTGTGGAGGAGAGATGCTGAGTATATTGGGAGAAGGATGCTGATTATGGAGCTGCCAGGGAAGAGGAAAAGAGGAAGGCCTAAGAGGAGGTTTATGGATGTGGTGAGGGAGGACATGCAGGTGACTGGTTTGACAGAGGAAGATGCAGAGGACAGGAAGAAATGGAAACGGATGATCTGCTGTGGCGACCCCTAACGGGAGCAGCCGAAAGTAGTAGTAGTAGTAGCAGTAGTGCTTGCCGAGTTTAAACTGCATCACAATCATCGTCGTTTCGTTGGACTGCCAATGAAGTAGTAGGAGTTGTAGATTAAAATAAAAAATGTGCAGTGTGTGGATTTGGGCTCGTACTTCTTTTCACGAAAACACATACACTAGGGTCATCATTTAATATACAAAGATGACGTAAATATAAAAAGACACAATTTTATGCCCTGAGGTTTTAACTTTAATGTACTATAACTAGATGACGAAATAAAGCAACGTATTAACTATTATACGGCTGTTCTCGTCCAGTTGTTTATTGAATAATTTTTCAGTTTGAGCGAAACGAAGTCGCTTGTTTGCGCGACGATGGTGACACGTGTAAACAACATAAAAGTAAACAAACAACAATACTGATTACCTTAACGCTATGGGACTGCTTTTCGTCTGTTTTGCTGAGGCGCAGGCAACGCAAAAGACAGCCAAATTAGCCGACGTTGACCTCTCTAATGCTTGGCTGCCTGTCACATGTAACCTAACGGAGATAGTTAGCTAACATTAGCAACATTAACAACTCTTACTTAGCAAAACTTTGAGTAAAAGACAAAGGTAGGCTGCTTTTTTAATCTTCACGTTACGTCAAAAATCAACGAAAAACGCCTACATGAAGATTACGAAGTTCTGTCAATTTCAACCGTAGTTTGCAATTTAAGTGACGTTGTAGCTCTAATGTTACGTCAACCTAGCTAACCTAGCCCATACTGTCACTTCCTTGGTGACTTGTGTACGTAGGTTAGTTTAGTTGGATAATGAGTGTTTTAACAGCTGGTTAACTATTACAATGATTGATTAAAATGTTACATTGTCACAACTGTTACATATTAGCTGTTTAGCTATCTAGCATAGCAATCATGTCAGCAAACCAGCAGCAGGGACATAATAACATTGAGTTTACCATACAAGCCAGAGATAGTATACTTTATTAAAATGACAAACGTATCGGTGAACAACTAACAACACTCAAGTCACCTAAAACCTCTTTCTTTCGTTTAAACGAACAGCCACTCAATTCTATGAGAGTTAAAGCCGCATTGAATTAGACTATTTGAAGTTGATGATGCGGTAAAATGCTTGAACCATATCCACAAAGTGACGACGAGTTTGTCATAAATGATAGCTTGGCAAAAGCCACATCACACACCGAGAACCCTCACAATGATTCAGTGTGATCTGTAATGTCGTTGTTTTACATTGTTGTCAACACGACTGTTAATTTTATGTACACACAACTGTTTCCAAACGACGATTGCAAACACAGATGGATGGATGGATAACGCTGCCTCTTTCCCTGCACCCTTTGCAGGATTTTGCAAGAGCATTGGATGGAGTCTGCATCTTCGTTTGCTGTATGTTATTTAATCAGAGAGCGTCATCACGGTTTGGGATACGGAATATCTTATACATTGGTGAAAGAATAATGGTCAAGTATTTCTCCAATAGCACTGACATTAAGTGTTCTTGGGACTATGTAGTTTCAGCATTCTGGCAGAGGTACCCCAACCCATTCAGGTGCAGTTACATTTTCATGGTTGATATTTTTTACAGGTTCTCATATAATAGTTATCTTTTAGATTAGGGCTTGATGACTATGCATTTAACAAGTTCAGATTAAGAAATGTTCACAGGGAAGTACTAGCAGGTTTGTTGTACTTTGTGTTTTTTCCTGCTTTTGCCGTACACTGACACCCTCTGAAATTTTATTCAACTATGCATAGTATCACACTTTCAAAGTCCATGTGAAGTACAAAACACCCATTTTTTTAGTCATTTGATTGTTCAGAAATGAGCCTCTGAGTGACACAATATTTTTAAAAAGAACTATGGCTTTTCATAAACTGAGCTATAAACCAGGAAGTTAGCCTACTGACTTCCTGGCTGACTTGCATGTGGATTTGTGTGTCCATTAGCACTCATGTTCTCACAGAGGATGTTCTGTACCGTGAGGTGTCCGCAGACCACCAACTGTTTACCAGACGTCTCCTAACAAAGACCAATCGGCTGCCCCGATGGGCAGAAAAGATCTTCCCCTCCAACATAGCCCGTTCTGTCTACGTTGTGGAGGACTCCATTGTGGACCCTGTCGCTAGGAGCTTGACCACTTACACCTGGAACCTTAACCACACAACCCTCATGGTGAGGTGTGCGCTAGTTAAATTGAAACAAAACCTGGCTGTGTTTGTTTTTTGGGATCTCCATTAGCTGCCACAAATGCAGTAACATAATCTTCCTGGGTTTCATACAGACAAAATATACAAACCAAAACATCTATATACAACACATACACACATAAACATATACACTTACATACACACATAAACCCACACATACTCACGAGTTTATGCCAACATACTTATTTATATACCTACATTACACACAAACATACATACATGCATTCAAGAGTGAAAAACAATATCAGACATCTTAAAGCAGTATTAACCAATGTTTTTGGTATTAACAGAAAATCAAATGACTGCCTGTAACGTGAAAGGATTGCTTGTAGTGCTGATCGCATAGGGAATCAACACTTGATTCTTGATTCTGTTTTTTTTCCCCTCCTGAACCTTGTGAGATACCTGTCAATGTTTGGAAATCTAGACTCATCAAAATCTTAAAGGATAATGTCAAAATAGTAATTCTGCTTTAGGACCGATTAATCTCTTTCAGCCAGCTGTTGGCGCTACAACCATCTTTTGAGTTAATGAGTAAGTAAGTTACAGGTCAATAAAAAGCCGTAGCATGTAATACTAAACAATATCTGCTGTCATTGGCTTTCCCATCATAGTCCGTTGAAGAACGTTGTGTTTTCCAAGAGTCTGCTGAGCAGCCAGCCTCCACCCAGCTTAGACGTGAGGCATGGATATCCTCAAGTGTGTATGGCTTCTCCAGACCTATTCAGGTACATTACAACTGCATTGCATCGAGTGTATAAATGCTGTCCTGTGTGTCTGGTGAAAGTTTCTTGAAAGCTAGTGCACATTGGTTCTTTTTGTCATTGACTACCTGTGTCATAACTCAATCACTAAATCGGCACTTATCTCCATTACTATTTTTTCCATTCTGAAAAATGGAAGGAAAAAAATGTGTTATTGCTTATATAATGAGATCAGTGTGTTATAATAAATGTTTCTAGGTACCAATATATGGAGTTCTGTTAATGGAAGTTAATGTTTCCCACAGTTAGCGATTGAGGTATGTGTCATGCAGTATAAAACGTAGTGTTAACAGTAGATACTGGGTGATCCTTATTAATAAGCACATCATGAACCGGAAAAAAGGGGAATCTGATCAGTGTGTTATAATAAATGTTTCTAGGTACCAATATATGAAGTTCTGTTAATGGAAGTTAATCTGTTTCCCACAGTTACCGATTGAGGTATATGTGTCATGCTATATAAAACGTAGTGTTAACAGTAGATACTGGGTGGTCCTTATTAACAAGCACATCATGAACTGGAGAAAAGGGGAATCTAATCAGTGAAATCAGCTGGTGCAGTGTTGGAAAGAAAGTTTTGCATAGACATACATTGCTCTACGTGGAACTAGATTGAAGTTGGTTTCACTGATGTCAACATGTTAGGTTTCATGACAGAGGCTGTCAAAGTATTTTCAGCCTCGAGTAAACTAGTAAGTTTTTAGGGTAGGCAATAACATGCCCAGGGAACATTGAATCCAGCATGCAGATGCCAAAACAAAGGAATGTAGGAGAAAGCAAATTGAGGTCATGTATATGTCAGATTATTTTAATCAGTATTAGTGAATTCAATGAGAGTATTATAGTATTAGTGAGAGAGAGAGAGAGAGAGAGAGAGAGAGAGAGAAAGAAAGAAAGATGGAGGGAGAGCGAAATTAAGAGAGAGGCTCATTTAGATGTTTCACCATTTCTTTTTTCTTGTCGTTTTCCCAGGAGTTTGGTTTGGCTCGCTTCAAGAGCAACCAGGTGAAAGCCATGAAAGGGCTGGAGTATGCACTATCAAATTTACATGGTATGTACACTGCACCAATGAAGGTGGAAGAAAAGAAACAAACCCACTTATTTTTTGTTGTGACTGGATCTGGGAAGGCTGAAACTTGTATAAGAAGTTTAGCTTTTTTCTCTCCAGTCATTGTAGGAATCAGACATTTTCTCAACTTTTTTCCTGCATGGCCAGTGAAACCTCTTTATCATCATGAATGTGATTAGTTGAGTGAAATCAAAGTTGAAGTTATTATAAAAATTACATCCCCTGGCCAGTCAACACTCCTCTTGAACATCTCTTTCCTTACATCCACAGATAGTTGGCACATGATTACACTGCTGTCTGTTGCATCTCTTAAGAGTCTTTCACAGTGTAGTAGGCAGCAGCAGCAGCAGTAATTTAAGTGTGCTTGAGTATGTCTGCTAGGTCTGTTGGAGATGGTCTTGTCTGGATATTGACAACTTCAAGTTCTACTTAATTCAAATAGGCGCCGACTGATTTGAGCATCTAAAGGAGCATAAAAGTCAGTGTACACATTTTAAAGGGGACCTATTATGCTACTTTTCAACAATTTAATATAAGTCTTTGGGGTCCCTAAAACATGTCTTTGAATATTTTTGCTGAAAATACCACTCAAATTATGCGTTGTAGCACGCTTCTATACCCCTCTGTTGACCTCCTGTTCAGATTACTCGGATTGATCATGTGCTAATTTGATGCAAATGAGCTGCTGCACCCCACGCCCCACTCCGTGATGTCATTCCCAGGTGAGAACGAGATGTAAACAGAACCTCTTCAGTCCACTCCACCGAGTTGACTGATACTTGAGGATCTTCTCTGAGTGTGAAAAATAACAGCAATCATTGCGTATATAGCCATTCGCAGTTTCACTGTACGGGCCGTGTGTACTTAGACTTGCATGGCTTAATCTTTGAGACAAGCTGGCAGGATCAACCAGGTAGCCTCATGTCGCCGAGCCCGGCTGAACGGACTGGGCTGGGCGAACCCGAAAACCGCAATCCCGTTGGAGGTGGGGTGTACGGACGGGTAGGTGACGGACCCCGCGGCCGGGTTCGGTAAACACCGGTTGGGAGTTCGGCCCTTGCTTTGAGGAGTTTTTTTTTTAAGCGTGCGCTTCAGCGTGCGAGGATTTTGAGAAATGTCTCCCGGGAAGCGCCGCGAGGTACACACCGAGCTCTTGGACCGAGGGAGGGACGGCCAACCTCGCGGCGGGAGCCGTGGAAGAACTGGGACAAACGGTCCGGCTGAGCCCCGCCGTAAGAGCTGACGAACGGAGCAACGGAGGGGACCAGGCGCTAGAGCCCCTCCCACTCGGCACTCTGCAAAAAAAAAAAAAAGAAGTTCCGCAAGACCGGAGGAACCGACCACCCGAACGGCGGCGAAGCCGGCCGGTGGAGACGCTCCGAAGGCGTGTTAAGTTAAATTAGCCCATTCATCAGGACACAAAGACACAAAGCGAGTCCGGGTATGGTGTAGGCAGCCCGGTCAGCCGCGGTACGGCCGACACGTCCCCTGGCTCTCACATTGAAAATCGAGTCTCCTGAAAACCTGCCGAAACCCGTCACACACTACAGTTAGGCCGGGAGCCAGGAGCCCAAGATGACCTTTCTATTTCAAAAATTACTCTTGCTGTGGCCTAAAGTCTTCTCTATACCTCAAATCAGAGAACATTTAATTTTTTAGTCACTAGCATTCCAAATGGGGGTAAGTGCAATTTATTGCATTTAACAATATGTTCATATGTACTGCTTACTACTGCTATCTGAAGTGAACATGAAAAGTGAATACTAAAGAACCTGTAGGAAAACAAATGCTTTTAAATGGTGTCTCATAGGCCTATAGCAATGGGCCTATAGGTCCAAATCAATGCACTCAAGTAGAAGCCAACCACCAATAGAGTACAGTAAACATTTTTTATTATATATATTTTTTTAGAAAACAGATGGCTTTCATTTTATTAACAACAATGAAACATTAATTCCTACCCTCTTACCCCATCCCATCCCACTGTCCCCAAAAAAAACTACACAAAATATAGGCAAAGGGAGAAACAACAACAGAAGAAGCCAAAAATTCACCTTAAAAAATAAAAATAATATAAAATAAATCATAATTGGTGGCTCACTGGGATAGTGCGCGTACCACAACACTAGTCCCTAACGCATCAGCATGGGTTTGAATCCGGCCCACTTCCATATGCTGCATGTCCTCCCTTCTCTCTTTCCCCACTCATGTCTCTTTCAACTGTGCTATCTAATAAAGCTGAAATCCGAAAAAAATCTAAAAAAATAAAATAAAATCTAAATTGCGTTTGATATCTTAATCATCCCCATATTCCTCCTCTTCTTCATTATCATCCATGTTAGTGTGTATTTCCTCAAGGTCATCCTCATCTGTCCCCTCTTCTTCCAAGACATCAACAAGGGCCTGGGGGATGACATCACCCTCAAACCACAGAGGTTCTAGCTTGCCATCGTCATTTACATGAAACCCATGGTCCAAAGGGGATGGGACTTCTGGGTGGTTTTCATGAGCCCTTTTCCAGATTCCTACTTGGTAGTTCACTCTCTTTATGTGCTGCAAAAGGACTCGCTTGCACGGTGGAAAGGTGGAAAGGTCAATAGAGAGACCTTGTCGCAGCTCGAGGCTTGAGCCACATATTTTCTTGACCTTGACCTCTCTTGCCTCATCAACCTGCTTAACTCGAGGACCAAAGCCATAGAGACAACAGGTGAACTCTTCGGCACCACTGAGGACAAGCTCATCAAGCTCCCAAGAGTTCCCCACTGCAGCAAAGATCTGAATGAACTTTGAATTCTGATTCAGAATCTTGATCGGTCGCACCTTTCCTTTGCCTTTGAATGCTGAAGTGCAGTCGGCACCAGTGAAGGCATGCAAGGCCAGCAGAGCTGAAACATGTTCTTGTGAATAATTGTCAGCCAGTTGGTTGATATTGATCAGCTTATTTCCCATGTCAAAGATGATGTCAACTGTGAATGATTTGGTGTAGTAGAGGAGAATGAAGAAAATGTCAGAGTATTTTGCTCTGATGCTGACTGTTTTGATGTGAGGCATTTTGGTTTGGAAATAATTTATGTAGAGGATCACCCTCACATCAGTTTCCTCATGGTTTGAACAGATCTCAGCTAGAAGTTCTTTTGATATTACTCCAGCATGACATTCAATTTTGAAAGCTTCACCAGCCTCTATGAAGATGACAGGCCTTCTGAGGATCTCTTCCATCATATCTGCAGAGCTCCAGTGCTCGAGAAGTAAATGAATGAATGATTTCTTGTTTTCATCATTTGTGAGGAAAACTTTCCAATCTGCAGGTCAATGAACATTCAGACCACTAACTATGAACCGTTCCCCACAACCTCTACGATCCCTCTCAGCTGATTTTGGTGAATGAAGACGGTCTGCATAAGTGTCTGTGCTGAATACTGTTTCAGCTGCAGCAGGTAGACATTTGAAGGTGCGCTCTGATATAGTCTTTATTGTCCGGGGCACACCATTCATGTAGAATGAGGAGTTTCCATCTTGAATGAGAGCACATTGGCTAGGAGAGGGGAGCTGTGCATTCTCAGCATCTTTGATCATGTAGTTCATCCCTTGTGCCTTGTTGGTTTTTGCAAAGAAGCCATCGATTGTTGAGATGGAATATGGCGTCAGAGTCAGGGGATAGCACATGAGGTCAGAGATGCTGATTTGTGACCTTAGTAGCTGTGATTTGATGAAAATCTGAAAGATAAATCCACTTGTAGCCTTATACTGGATTATTCTCTGGTTTGATGCCATAAGCTTCCTTTTAGGTGTTGTGGAAGACATTGTCTTGAATTTGTTTCTCTTGATAGGATTAAAAAAAAGGACTTTCTTTGTAAGAAGACGATCACGGATGAACTCTTCTTTTTGAGTTTGGCCATTTTTTAGAGCATTCAGCACATCAGAGCGCACCTCTTCTGGCATAGCAGCGCCTGAAGTCAAACTTGTCAAGGGTTGAGAAGTCTCAAGCTGAAATGGGTTGATGAAACTCTGAAATGCTTCTATTGTTTGCTGCACTTGCTCCTCAGACCGTTTGATTTCACGTGGTCTTAGATCTCTTTGCTGCTTCTCTGAATGCTCACCTCGGCTGCTAATCATATTCCACATGGCCTCTACAAACTCTCCTTTAGCATGGGCAGTCAGGATGTGACGTTGGCTGGCTTCATAATTGCTGGTGATCCCACAGATTCCTGCTGAGTATGTTCCAGAACCCGAGTTTGACTTAAGCCATTTCATAGCTGTCTCCTCTATTGTTTTGTCAACGTGGCAGCGGTTACCTGGGATATGTGATCTGGCTACACTGATTGCTCCAGCGCGCAAAAGTTTCTCTGAACCAGGATGTGTTTCCTCAATATGTTCAAGAAAGCATCCAAAGTATGTGAGGAATCTAGCATAATTCTACTGATCTGAGCAGAAAAAAAAGTCTGGCATGATGTTTATGGCAGCTTTGTACCCATCATAGTCATTCATTTTGATTGCGCTGTTCATTGACAGGACAAGCCAGATGCAGTCCATGTATTGCATCCAAAACCGGCCAGTTTCTCCCAGCTCCCCCTTTCTCACTCTTTCTCTAAATGAATTGTATTCTGTTATGTGGTGAGATATATCAGCCGATGATAGAACTTCAGTTAGAGTAGATTAATTCGGGGTATGTTTTTCTAGAAAAAATGTACCTTCAGCTGAGAGTGCTCCATGAGTTTCCAGATACTTGTCATAGAGGAGTCTTTCAAGACCTTCTAGAATCGACTTGTGTGTGTTCATAGCTCTGTCCCAATTCTTTCCATCAGTGACCCCAGCCACAGAGCCTGTGGTGATCAGTTTTGCTTCCAAAGCCACTTCGACCCATCCACTCCCTTGACAGTATCTTCGGCCTATACCTTTCAAGTAAGCTCCACAGCAATGGAATGTAGCAATGAGGATGATGTGCTTTTTATATTTTTCAGGTTCATTCCATATTAGAGGGTAGGCTTTCATGCAAACACCTAGGTCAAATGTACTGATGGTGTACTCTTGTCCAGCTTCAGAGGATGCGACTTGGCTGCATCTAAGGCATTCTTGAATGGTTGTCAAGTCGGTTATGGGAGCATTGATCATGGGATAATACCCAATTGTGGTGAGGCATTTTGGAGAACGGCCAGTAACAGACACCCAACCTGACAGACCAGGGATGTGCTGATCGCCGGAGTTGATTTTACGAGCAATGACCCAAATTATATCACTATCTGATGATTTTGAGTGGTATATGGATGTGTTATTTGAATTGGATGACTCCAAGTTAGCTGGTTCAGATCGTTTCCGCTTGTAGTAAGTTGGCAACTCCTGAGCAGGACTTTTAAATGATCGTTGTTTTTTTGGCGGTTGAGTGTTCGGATTAGTGTAGGCTGACTCTTGTGTAGGCTGTGTTGTGGTCGGGGCTGCTGCATCTGCACAGGGCCCTTGATCTTGCAGGTAGATGCCTACAGCGGTATGAATGGACCCTACCCCATATACATCTGATACTAGCTGATCAAAATTGTCCCAGTCACAATGGAAGACTGCTCCATCAGGTTGTCTTGATAACATCTGAGTTGCTGATTAATGAAGCACTTTCCACAATTGAATTTGCCAGAGCCGTTTCAAGTTCTATTGAGTATGTGTAGGACTCACAGTGGCCAAGTCTATTTATCAGAGTGGTGATGCTCTTGGATCGGAAGAGATGGCGTAGTGTCATACATAGTAAGATGTGTTTCTTCATCTTCCATTGACCTGCTGTAACTGCTCTGCAGATGTCTTGAGAAATTGATGATGCCAGATTGTCCTCCCGATATGATTGCTTCCTCTCACCGCAGATTAGGTTTAAAACAAATTGGAAAACCTCAGAAGGAATCTCCTCTTTTGGGTCAGGGAGATCCTGAGCTCTAGGAGGCCAAGGGAGTGGTTCAGAATTTTTGAAGGCTTTTAGGATTTTCTTGTGAAGATCATGGCTGATCTCTTTACTCCAATAAGTAATTCCCATCTCATAAGCTGAATGCACTGTCGTCTTCATAGATTCTTGGGATGTACAAAACACTAATGTGTCTTTGTATGGGCAAGATGAGAAGTCGATACTATCTTTGAGATCAGGACAGCATTCGATTTTTAGTCTCAGGTTATGGCTTGTTATCTGAGCAGGAGCTTCTTCTCCAAATTGTCTCAAGGTTTCATTATACAAAACAGTAAGATGAGCATGTTTCACAACCTGACCCTTTTGAAGAACTTCTGTTTTTATATGAACATACACCCCAGCTTTACCGATCACTCCCTTCTTTGTAGTTATTTCATCCGCTGCAGCTGTAGTGTCAGGCTGAGGTGCTCGCTTTACTAAGTACTGCTTGCGACAGCAGTCATGAAATTGAGCCTCCTTAGCAAATAAATCAACTCCCTGGATTTTGCACAACAAATCTTCATCACCTAGTTCCATAGCTTTTTGCTCAATATTTTTGTATGCATTTGATTGGAATTTCTGCAAGCCATATCTATTGCCAGAAGCTTGCTTCACTGTGCCACTTTTGCAGAATATGCAATAATTTCCAAACAAAACAGAAAAATCCACATGCTCACGTGTTGGTCTAGTAGCGTATTTTTCTGCTTGACAATTTCTTGCTAAAGCACGGTTAGCATTACAGAAAAAAATGCGTCGACAGTTTTCATGATACCCACAATCAGCAGATAATTCATCAGGAATTGAGTCACAAACATCTGGCATGCCACCACAGTCAGACGTTTGTGTCAAAAGTTTGTTTTTCATGTCGTGGATTTCAGTAAATGCATTAAGTGGATCAGCCTTAGAAGAAAAGGCTATAAACTTAATATTTACTGTCCCCTTACAACCATGCAGAATGCAATTTCCCAGAGGTGACTGGGGCGGTGGCTGTTTCTTCTGTTTTGAAGAACTCTGGCAAGGTGTCCAGTCTTCATCATCTTGTCATCTCTTTGGCATCTTGACTGATTCATATACTGTAACAATGCAACCATCTTAAAATCAGTATTGCAATAATGAAATAGGGAGTACTATTCAGTGTGCCAATTCACATTGATTCAAATATAATGCTTTGCATTACAATTATTTCTCTTACCACCTCAAATGTGCAGACTGATAGTATTTCAACTGTAGCTACAACACACCTCATGAATATTGCAACCTCGCTAGCTTGATTGCAAAATTGTGCTTGCTAGCTAGCTAAAACTAAAGAGACTAGCTTAAATCATGTTAAGGTTGTTAAATATCAGTTTAATAAATATTCTAATCATTGTTACAATGCTTAGTCTCTGGTCTAGAACCTAATACATACCTTCAATCTGTGGTGGCCTTGTGGTATTCAGTCTGCTTTTGATACAGCCCACAGTTACCATGGCAATGGAAATTATACGTATCTGCTTTTTCCATATTTGAGGTACTGTAGGCCTATAGTGAAGACTTTCGGCCACAGCTAGAGTAATATTTGAGATAGAAAGGTCATCTTGGGCTCAAATTGAAGCTTAAGAACTAGGGAAGTTTTCTATACACAAGTGGGGCATACATATTCACCATAAAGTGCTGAAGAATAATCATTTTGATGATAATTTGTCAGGCGGACAGTACTTTTTTTGTCTTTTTGGGGATGATGTGGGTGATATCTTAAAATTGAGTTGCAGCAAGCCCCAGAATCATATTTTCCTGCTTCCCCCTATGTATCAGGATACTCTCTGCCAAATTTCATTCTTGTATGACTATTTATGCCATTGTAGTACCTTAATATTTGCATGTACATAATTTCGCCAGGAACATGGCTCAAAAATTGGGTTTTTGGCCCCCTGTGGCCAAACGGGGCCGAGTTGGGGGTGCTCGTTATCAACTTCTGATGGCCCAAGGTATAGGCTAACAAGAAATAATAGTGAAAAAAAGGTAGCAGGAAACATCCTGAGGGCTGGTCCTGGCTCCCGGCCTAAGTGTTTTGCCAACTTTAGCGGGAACGTTGCCATCAAAAATAAACTTTATCCACTCAGCTCTTCTGCCCTCCGAGGTTGGGAGCCGATGTAGGGATTTGTGCGGGTTATTACAGCCAAGAACAGCGCATTTTCCGTGCGGAGGCATAATGTCAGCTAGCGGTACCTGCAAAAAATGTCGATCTTTATAGCCATGTAAGGCAGGTGGGTGGAGATATTCAACTGAAGGCGGGATTATTATAATGAGTTTCCTTCCGTGACGTAAAGGCCAGAAGGATATTTGAACGGCTTGCTGGGTCTGAACTTTTTTCAAAAGATTTCAGTTTGGCTGCCCACAACAAAATCACTGGGTTGTTTTACTTCAAAGTTTGTGTGTTAGTAGGCCCATCAGACACGCAAATGTATATGCACCAAAAAAGTGCTTATAAAACACTGAAAAAGTGAGTTTTGCATAATAGGTCCCCTTTAAGTGCCATCTGGTTGCAAAGACCATGGAGCCCTAGCAACCAATGATGAAATGTTTGGATATCTAGATTAAGTTATGGCCTAATAAAGTAAACATCAACCAATGTTCGTATAACTTAAGTGTTGCAAACCACATCTCGTGAAATAAATTAAAATGTCTTGTCATTCAAAGGAAATGTGCGCCCAAAGAACATCAAAAGTTTGATTATGCTAAAACATCAATAACCTGCCAGCTAAATAGTCTGAATAGTGGCCATTCTGGGCAGACATGTTCCAAGGGGCCTTGTCAGTATCAAACTCAAGAGTTAGATATTGGATACTTAAAAAAAAAGTTCCAAACATCTAAGGTGAAAATGATTTTTCCTTTCAATTTCCATGTTATTTGCCTATTTGAGTTATGGTGAATGGATCTAGGGCAACTGTTATTGACAAAGTTACCACCACACTCTTGTGCTATCTGGTTGTTTGGCAGGGGGCACAGAAAAGTTAGAGCATCTGTGTAGTGGCACAAGCTGTGTGATCCGCTGATGCAGCATGCTGTTGTCTACAAGGGAATTCTCTCATTGTTGTAACTCTGTCCCAAACCCCCCTCTGTTGATGCAATGGCAGGACTTGGCATCAGGCTTAAAGTTACGGTAAGTATGTTAGCAGGGGGGCATCCATCTGCCATCCTGGGACATGCCCAGTGTTGTTCACGATGGCATGCAGGCCTCAAACTGTAGCATTTGTAGCAAAGGTAGTAGCTCTGTAGATCTTTCCTCCTTTTTGTATCCTGCAAATGATTCATAGTGCATTACGTTGGAAATGCAGTGATTAGTTAGTGTGCACAGTGAAATAGTCACTTCAAAGTTTATTTG
>NC_079215.1:32772239-32864739 GCF_029633865.1 Lampris incognitus
CATTCTGCCAAATCAATAAGCCCTCACAGTACAAAGAGCCCCTATGACCGAGCCATAACAGTACCCCCCCCTCCACGGGAGCCACCAGGCGACTTGCCCGGCTTGTCGGGATGGGAATGATGGAACTCAGTGAGCAGCCCAGGGTCCAGGATTAGCTGGCGGGGGACCCAGCTACGTTCTTCCGGACCGTAGCCCTCCCAATCCACCAAATACTGGAACCCCCGTCCTCGGCGCCGGACGTCCAGCAGCCGCGGACCACGCCAACCACCCTGACCTCAGGAAGGATGGGAGTCGGCTCCTCTGTAGCTGGCTCCCTCCTCGGGTGTTGTCGGGACAGGGAGTCTGCCTTCGTGTTGCGGGACCCGGGGCGATAAGTCAGCGTGAAGTCAAACCGACGGAGGGAGCTGGCCCACTGTGCCTGCCGACCATTGAGGCGCTTGGTTGCCCGGATGAACGTCAAGTTCTTATGATCCGTCCAGATGGTGAACGGCTGTTCCGCCCCCTCCAGCCAATGGCGCCACTCCTCCAGAGCAGCCACCACTGCCAGCAGCTCCCGGTTCCCGACATCGTAGTTCTCCTCGGCGGGGAGGAACCGGCGAGAGAAGAAGGCACATGGGTGGACCTTCTGGTCAGACGCTGACCGCTGGGAGAGGACAGCCCCCAACCCGGTGTCCGAAGTGTCCACCTCTACGATGAACTGCCTCTTGGGGTCGGGGTGGAGCAGGACCAGGGCGCTGGTGAACCTCTCCTTGAGGGACTGGAACGCAGAGCAGGCAGCCGGGGACCAGATAAAGGGCTGGGAGGGGGAGGTCAGCCTGGTGAGAGGTTCTGCCACGCGGCTGTAGTTCCAGATGAACCTCCGATAGAAGTTTGCAAACCCGAGGAAGCTCTGTAATTCCTTCCGTGATGTGGGATCGGGCCAGTCCACCACAGCTTGGATCTTGCGGGGGTCGGCCCGGGTCTGTCCCCTCTCAACGACGAAGCCCAGGTAGTCAACGGAAGGGGAATGGAACCGGCACTTCTCTGCCTTGATGAAGAGCCGGTTACGGAGGAGACGTTCGAGTACCCGGCGGACATGCTGGACATGTTCCTCGAGGGTCCTGGAGAAGATGAGGATGTCATCGAGGTACACCACCACAAACTCGTCGAGCATGTCGCGGAGAATGTCATTCATGAGAGCCTGGAATACCGCCGGGGCGTTGGTGAGGCCGAACGGCATGACCAGGTACTCATAATGACCCCGGGGCATCTTAAAGGCTGTCTTCCACTCGTCCCTCTTCCGGATCCGGACCAGATGATATGCACACCGGAGGTCCAGCTTAGTGAAGACTGTAGCCTGGGTGAGGGGCTCAAGGGTGGAACTCATTAGAGGAAGGGGGTACTTGTTTTTGACGGTTATCTCATTGAGTTGGCGATAGTCAATGCAGGGTCCGAGGCCCCCGTCCTTCTTCTTCACGAAAAAGAATCCAGCTGCCACCTGGGAGGATGAGGGCCGAATGAGCCCCACTGCCAAGGACTCGGCGATGTACTCGTCCATCGCAGCTTTCTCGGGGATGGTCAGACTGTACAGACGACTGCTGGGAAGGGGTGCCCCAGAGTGGAGGTCGATAGCACAGTCATAAGGCCGATGAGGAGGAAGAGATTGGGCCCGGGTCTTGCTGAAAACCTCACCTAACTCGTGGTACTCAGGGGGAACAGAGGAGAGGTCGGGAGGCGGGGTACTAGGGGCACATCGGGGGGATGGGGCAGGAGCAGCCTGGAGACATTGGGCATGACAGGAGGAGCCCCACTCCATGATGGTACCGGAGGCCCAGGCGATGTGTGGCTCATGCTGCATGAACCAGGGGTGCCCTAGGATCACAGGGACTAACGGGGACTAGATGATGTAGAACCGAAGTCTCTCCACATGGTTACCTGCTATGGTGAGAGAGACAGGGTGGTTGCGTTGGGTGACGCTGGCCAGGCAGCGCTCGTCCAGCGCGAAGGCCTCCATGGGCTTCTCCAGCGTCTCTAGAGGGATGTTAGCCTGGGCAGCAAACTCCGAGTCCAGGAAACACTCATTAGCCCCCGAGTCGAGGAGTGCACCCACCGTGAGCCGCTGGTCAGCCCAGGCCAGGGTAACGCTAACTAGATGGTTCTGTGGGGCAGGATGGCGGGAACAGGAACGTTGGCTCACTAGGATCCCCCGGGGCCCCAGTGAGCCTAGTCTTTTGGCCGAGTGGGGCAGCCGCTGATCAGATGTCCCTTCTGGCCACAGTAGAGACATTGACTTGCCTTGAACCGGGCCTCCCGTTCGGCCGGACTAAGGCGCGTGCGCCCCAGCTGCATAGGTTCCTCCCCCGTCGTGATCTGGGGCGCGGGGGGAGAAACGGCCACAGGGAAAGTGGGCAAACAGGAGTAGGGATCCTGTTAGAAGTGCTGGATGACTGGGGAATGGACGGGGATCCACACAGGGGTCGCTCGCGCCTCCTCTCCTGGAGGCGTCCGTCAATGCGGATGGCGAGCTTGATCAGGTCCTCGAGGGAGGTGGGCTCCTCCCGGGTGGCTAGCTGGTCCTTGACAGCCTCGCTGAGACCTCTCCGGAAGGTGACCCGAAGTGACTGGTCATTCCAGCCGCTCTCAGCTACGGCCAGCCTGAACTCCACCGAGTAGTCTGTGACACTGCCACTGCCCTGCTGGATACTGCTCAGCCAAGCACCAGGGTCCTGGCCACCGACTGGATGGTGGAAAACCTTCCGTAGTTCCGCCTCAAAGGCCTAGGTGAGGCAGAAACTGGCCTTCATGGACCATGAAGCAGTGGCCCACTGAGCTGCTCGGCCTGTGAGCAGGTTGGTCACGTAAGCGACCCGGGCAGCATCAGACGTGAACATGCTGGGTTGGTGCAGGAAGACCAACTCACACTGCATGATAAACGTGGCACAGGTCTCAAAGTCGCCATCAAACGGTCGTGGGCTGGAGAGGCAGGGCTCCCAGGGAACTGGGTTGAGCCCCACAGGGTTAACCGGGGCAGCGGGACCAGGGGTCGGGTTACCCACGACTCCAGGGGCAGGCTGGTCTGGCGGCTGGATGTTGAGAGCCGCCGTGATGGTTTGCAACTGCCGCAGGATCTCTGCTTGTTGGCTCGCCAACGCCGCCTGCTGGCTCGTTAGGTTACCCACACAGGCCTGGAGGGGCGGGACCCAAGTCTGAAGATCTCTCACCACAGCGGAGGCCGCCTCTAGCTGCTGGGTGTGGGAGTTAGTCAGGTGGATCTGTTCGATGAGAGCCGCTCGAAGCGGGCTGGCCGGTACGCTCTCTGTGTCGGCTGGGGTCGTCATGGTCAGTTCGTACTGTTAGGGTTTGTGGAAGACCCCAAGCGCACGACACTAGACAGAGATGGGGTTAGCCGAAAACTGGCGTACTTTATTCCTTACGCGTACAAATAGTCAAACATAGGAAGGCAATGAGCGACGAGGAAAAAACGGGAAGTCCAAGGGGAAAAACTCGCGGGTAATCCAAACGGGAACACGGCAGGATACTTCCACAGGGAAACTTTGCAAGGGAAAAACATGAACCAAGGGCTGGGATGAGTTCGTAGAGAAAAAGACCGTGGGAGGAGAGTAGCCGCTACTGCGGGGAGGTTACAACACGAACTGACAATGGGCACGTGGGAGGCCACCAAACTTAAGCCCAGCCCTGATGACTAAGCCCGGCCCTGACGAGCCGATTGGCTGCCGGCGTGGGGTGGGCAGGCCACGGCGCGGGGTGAGCGAGCCATAACACACAATTGACCACAAGATTTCTTAAAAGACCTACAAGACCAGATACAATTACAAATTTGTATTGGTTCATCCCCCCCCCCCTACATTTAGTTTGAGGAGTGAAGGCCACTGCACACTATCGATTGCTGGCATTCTCAATATTCTTTAATCAATTTTACAATGTTTCGATCATGTGACCTTCTTCAGTTATGAATTTGTGTGAACAGAGATTTATTCTTATACACACTACTGGTGAGTTCAGTAACCAGTCATAACAGTTCAAAAACCAAGTGCACTGCTGACACTGCATGGAAGTCAGAGGAATAAAAGTAGTCAACAATACAGTAAATAAAAATACAAGAATAACGAATGAGGTTATAGTTATTTAGTTTATAAAGTCATGTTAAATATTCACTTTGCAGAGGAATAATTGATAATAGGTCCTCTTAAGCACCTTCTTGAAGTTTTGTTTCAATTTTTTGCCAATGCTGAGTGACAAATTAAATAATGAGCTGTTCAAAAACAATCTCCCTTTTTCAAAGAAAAGTATTTTTCATGCAAGTCTTTAAGGAATTGGGCAGGACAGAATCAAGATTATAACTCAAAATGTTGCAACAAATAACAAAACAAACCAACATGTTTCGAGTTCTGCATTTAACCTTTCATAAAACATGGGCTACTTTTTAAAATCTAATGCACTGGACCCATCCAGAAATCACATACTTGATCAAAACACTGCTTTGTGACATGCCCATCGGAATACTTGGGTCCACTTATAGCATACCGTAAATGCTTTGCAATTCAATATTGCCCTGCACACTAATACAATTTCTTTTTAATACACTAAAGTTACGTAGACCTAGGTTATATCACCCAAGTTCCAGGTGCTTGAATTATCTTATTACAGGTCTTGATATAGTCATTTTTGTAAAAGATAATCTCTCTCATTTCAGTTATAGTTTTTCAGAATAAATTCAAAGATAATTTGCCTTGTAAGCTGTTCCACAAGAAATGTTGAAGTCCTCTGCTGAAGTAGCTGTACCACTACAGGTAAACAGATAATAAGACAGGTCTGGTTTATTTTTTAAGGCAACAGCAGTGTTAGTAGCAGGGGTGTTTGTGGTTGTCATGGCAGCCACTGTGGTTCCAGTCTGGTTTCAGAGCACTTCATAGACCGAGATAGCTCTAGTTAGAAGAGCAAAGAAAGAAAAAAAAGCCACTTTATTTTGTCATTGTACAGGCTACAAAGAAATTTGTTCTCTGCATATAACCCATTATATTGTATAGGAACAATGGGTAGCTGCAGAACCTGGGGACCAACTCCAGTTCGTTTTCCTATTGTCTTTGTCAAGGGCACACACAAGAGTATTAACTCTAACTTGCATGTCTTTTTGATAGTAAACCGGAGAACCCGGAGGAAACCCATGCAGACACGGAGAGAACATGCAAACTCCACACAGAAAGGACCAGGAAGGCCTGGGGTTCGAACCCAAGAACTTCTTGACGTGAGACAACAGGGCTAACCACTGGGCCACTGTGCCGCCTTGAGTTAAGGTTACTAATGACCTACTGCTGACTGTAGACAGAGGTGAGTGCTTGAATTTAGTTCTTATAAACTTAAGTGGTGCCTTTGACACAGTCGATCCCAGCATCCTCTCACATCACTCAGAGACTTGGGTTGGCATCAAGTGTAGTATACTGATCCTAATTGCTTAGCTAAATGATAATCATTAGTAGACCAACAGCGCTACCTAGTGGTGGTTAAGCTAGGCTCTCATATACCCCGGATGTTGACTGCTGCGGCAGTCGGAGAGTTACAATAAAGAGGACCAGATGTTGGGAATTGGTCTCCGGTTCAAATCACTGTTATGGATATATTAGCAGTATAAGATACATCCAGATAATATAGAGAATATGTTACAGTGGCGACGAGGATGGGATACCTTTAATGTGAGAAGGTAATCCCAGTAGTTAATAAAAGCGGACGAAGCAACGTGACGCTACAAGCTAGCTTACAGCCAACTAGCAAGAAAAGACTAGCTAGCCAAGCCAAGCACAAGCATGGCGCATTTCATCGGCAATATTGCTGAATAAAAGGAAGGTAATGAGGACTTTGAGTCGTACCTCGAAAGATTGGAGCAATGGATGATCGTTAATGAAGTGGAGGATGGTAAAAAGGCCAATGTTTTCCTGTCTGTGATAGGCGCAGAAGCCTATGGCCTACTAAAGAACCTCTGCATACCAGAAAAACTGAGTAGCCTCACGTATGCAGTACTGAGCGGGAAACTAGCATCCCATTATAAACCCAAGCCACTAATCACAGCTGAACGTTTTAGATTTCAGAAAAGAAACCAACTAGAAAATGAGTCAGTGTCTGATTATGTGGTTGCTTTAAAGCACCTGTCCACACATTGTGAATTCGGTCAGCATTTAAATGAAGCACTGAGAGACTGATTTGTTAGTGGTTTAAAGGTGGAGGCTATTCAGAGAAAGTTGCTCGCAGAACACATTCTGACTTTTGCAAAAGCATGTGAGCTTGCCTTATCTATGGAAATGGCGTCAAAGAATACGCTGGAGTTTGCCAGCAAACCAAGTGGAGCTGCAACTGTGAATAAGATAGACAAGAAGAGAACAAGCAAGGGTGCGTGGAGAAGCAAGTCGTCCACCGAGTGGAAAAGCAAGCAACCTACCAGTGATAACTCTAGACCACAGAGAACAGAAACGCACCAACCATGTTACCGATGTGGAGGTAACAACCATGCAGCTCAGGTATGTAGGTATAAAACCGAGACATGCCACAAGTGTTCCAAGGTAGGGCACATAGCAAGAATGTGTAAAACTGAAAATAGACAGGGACATACACAGTACGTGGCTGAAGACCACAGTCCAAGTGAGAGAGGAGATGGAAATGAGGATGAACTGTTTGGTGCGTATCCGATGAATACAGTGTACTCCACGAATACAGTTGGTAATGGAAAAAAGGACATTAAGGTCAATATTAAGTTAGAAGGAAACCCTGTAGACATGCAGCTTGACACAGGAGCTGCCGTAACCCTGGTATCTGAGATAGTGTACAAGGAACATCTCTCACACCTGCCACTGAAAGAAAGTAAAGTGCGTCTGTCAACCTTTTCCGGTAAGAACATTCCGTTGATGGGCCAAGTGACTGTCAATGCGAAATATGACAACCAGAGTGGAGATTTACCTCTTGTGATTGTGAAAGGTGACAGACCAGACCTCCTTACACCAGCAGGGGGCAGTGATAACACAGATGTAGAGGCAGTGTTACAGAGACACAAAGCAGTATTTGCTGAGGAGCCTGGCACTATTCGTGAATTTAAGGCAAATATCAAAGTGAAGCCAGATACAAAACCTGTCTTCAGAAAGGCAAGACCAGTGCCATACGCACTACAAGACGCAGTTGAAAAAGAGCCAGATAGGCTGGAAAAAGCTGGTATTATCTCAAAGATAGACCATAGTCAGTGGGCTGCCCCGATAATAGTTGTACCCAAATCAGACAAGTCTATTCGTATCTGTGGAGACTGTAAAGTCACGGTTAATCAGAGTGTGGAAGAGGAGACCTATCCACTACCGAACGCCGAGGATCTCTTCGCCACACTGGCCGGGGGCACTCTCTTTAGCAAATTAGATCTCTCACATGCCTACCAACAGCTTGAGTTAGAGAAGGACTCAGAGAAGTATTTAACAATAAATACCCACAAAGGACTGTATGTTTATCACAGACTTTCATATGGAGTGTCGAGTGCACCTTCTATGTTCCAGAATGTGATGGACCAGATACTACAAGGCTTAGAGCATGTGACCTGCTTCCTCGATGACATACTAGTCACAGGCAGAACAAGAGAGGAGCACCTGAGGAACCTAGATGAGGTTTTGAGCCGACTGGAGAGCTACGGGGTAAGAGTGAAAAGAGCAAAATGTGACTTCATGCAGGAGAAAGTAGAGTACCTGGGGCATCTGATAGATAAAGAGGGACTTCACCCCACTGAGACAAAGGTTGCCGCCATCGTAAATGCACCCCAGCCCACAAACGTCACAGAGCTACGGTCATTCCTAGGACTGTTAAACTATTATGGCCGTTTCATGAAAGATCTGTCGACCGTATTGCAGCCACTACACCAACTCCTGAAGAAGGAAGTCGAATGGAAATGGACACCAGAGAGTGCAGCAGCATTCAAGGCTGCCAAAGAACAGTTAGTGAAAAGCTCAGCAGTAGTACACTACGACTCGCAGAAACCACTGAGATTAGCTTGTGACGCATCCCCTTATGGGATAGGTGCGGTAATGTCGCACATAATGGAAAATGGGGACGAGAAACCAATCGCCTTTGCGTCACGTACGTTGACAGAGGCAGAGAGTAAATATAGCCAAATAGAGAAGGAGGCGTTGGCCATAATATTTGGCGTGACCAAATTTAATAAATATCTCTATGGCCGCAAATTCAGTTTAATAACTGACCACAAACCCCTCCTTGCCATCTTAGGACCCAAGTCAGAAATCCCTACACTAGCCGCTTTGCGTATGCAGAGATGGGCACTGAGGCTTATGGCTTATGACTACAATATAGAGTACAGAACGTCAGCGGACAATGCAAATGCGGATGCGTTATCTAGACTGCCGGGGAAAGAAAAGGACAACACAGCGGAGGAGAACAGCATCTTTTATTTCTCATTAGTAGATGAGCTACCCGTGCAGGCTACAGAGATTGCACAGAGCACTCTCAAGTGCAAGGTACTGGAACTGACCCGGTCTGGATGGCCGAGTTACATCAACGATGACACACTGAAACCGTACTTCAACCGAAGGAATGAACTGTCTGTGGAACAAGGATGCATTCTGTGGGGAATTCGAATTATCATCCCGCCAGCACACAGAGAACGACTACTGTCCGACCTACACCAAGGACACCCCGGAGGGTGCAGGATGAAAAGTTTGGCGAGGGGCTATTTATGGTGGCCTCAGTTGGACAGTGATATCGAACGTGCAGTGCAGCAATGTGATGCTTGTCATAGTGTGAGGAAACTACCAGCAGTAGCACCCCTACACTGCTGGCAGTGGCCTACGAGAGTGTGGCAGAGGCTACATATTGACTTTGCAGAGAAGGATCAGCAACACTTCCTAGTGTTGGTAGACAGCCATTTAAAATGGCTCGAGGTGATCCCCGTGGCAACAACTACCGCCGCCAAAACGATCGAAGTGCTGCGGAGCATCTTTTCGTCCTACGGTCTTCCTGAGGAGATCGTCTCGGACAACGGTCCACAATTCACCTCGCTGGAGTACAAAACATTCCTGAAAAGCAACGGCATTAAGCAGACCTTGGTGCCAGCTTACCATCCTGCTTCTAATGGTGCCGCAGAGAGAGCAGTCCAGACGGTGAAAGCTTCACTTCTGAAACAGCTGCTCGATGAGAAGAAACAAAACGTCACTATTACAGTGAAACACAGGCTCGCCAACTTCCTGTTGTCGTACAGGACCACACCACACAGTGTTACAGGTTGCACACCAGCAGAACTGTTCCTCAAACGTCAGCCTAGGACCAGGTTCAGCCTGCTGAAGCCAGACCTCGCTCGAGTGGTGGGGGCCAAACAACAAAAGCAGAAGGACTATCATGACCAACCTGCCTCGAAGCTGAGACATCTGTCAGAGGGGAACTCAGTACTGATCCGAAACTTCCGTGGAGGAAAGGAGAGGTGGATGAAAGGGACGGTGGAAAAGAGACTCGGACCAGTCACCTACCTGGTGTGGAATGGAGTGCACCGACGTTCAGTCCACATTGACCATCTGCTGTCCGACCAACCCTCCAGTCCTCCTGAGGCATTTCAGTTTCAGGATGACCAGATGGGTATCAGCAACACCTACCCTGCAGTTGCGGATTTGGGGGGGAAAGGCACACCGGGAGCCGTAGGTGCTAGCCCGTATTCACCTGAAGATACACCCGTCCCAAGGATGCAGGCTCCGGAGAAGCTTGCAACACCCTTACGAGGTTCGGTGGGCAAGGCCGTGTCGCCTCCTCACCGAGCATCCACTTCCCCTGAGAGGGTTGAGCGCCGGTACCCTCAGAGAGAGAGGGCACCTCCAAAACGAATGTCTCTGTAAGATCAGCCGAGTTCCTGAATAAAAGAGTTCCTGAGAGACTAAATTGTTCAACTCCTGTTCAGAAAAAAATGTGAAAGAGTTCCTGAGACTGATATGTAAATGGGCAAATGTGGGTCGAAGTGGGTTGTGTAACCAGTAATGACCAAGTAAAAGATGTTGAAAGTAATTTGCCATATCAGCATGTTTTAGAGTGATAATATTTTATTAGGGGAACTTCATAGTTTAAGGGGGAGGAGTGTAGTATACTGATCCTAATTGCTTAGCTAAATGATAATCATTAGTAGACCAACAGCGCTACCTAGTGGTGGTTAAGCTAGGCTCTCATATACCCCGGATGTTGACTGCTGCGGCAGTCGGAGAGTTACAATAAAGAGGACCAGACGTTGGGAATTGGTCTCCGGCTCAAATCACTGTTATGGATATATTAGCAGTATAAGATACATCCAGATAATATAGAGAATATTACATCAAGGGCTCAGCTCTTAGTTCATTATGCTCTTACCTCGCCAACAGCTCTTTTTCTGTTGTTGGTTGTTTTTTCCTCATAGGATCATAGTAGTTCAAGTGGCAAGTGCGTTAGACAAGTGTGGGATAAAATAAAACAAGAAACGGTGTTTTTTCAAGGAAAAAAAGTAATTTGTTCGGGAGCGACTCCTCGCACATCTACTCTGTCCTACATCCAGGCCGGAAGTTCCTGGATCTGTGGGTTTTACTGGCATGTATAATTGAGTGTCATCAGCATAAAAATTGTAAAACACATCATGATTTTGAATGACCTCGGGGGGGGGGTATTGTATTTTTAAATCACGTCAGGACACAGCGCTGTCGCTCGACACAACCTCTCCGTGGAATTCTTTATTTAGACTGACACAGCATCAAAGGCAGACCCAATCAAACAACCCAGAGCCCGCAGGCATCACCAATCGATCCCAGCACAATAGAACAGCACCAAATCAAATGCAGCACTGTCGATGTGTGCAGACATAACATTCCCCCCCCCCCCGGCAGGATTTCAAACATGAAAGGTTGACACAAAGTCCTCTAGGTGGCCAGGGCGTAAACGTGTGCGAACAGGTCGCGGGGCGGCCTGAGGCTGGGCAGGCCGAGGTGGGGAGGGAGATGGCAGGGGAAGCTGAGGCCCAGAAATGTCTGGGGCCCGTGTAGGAGCTGCATGAAGCCCCGGGGCGTCTCGTCATGCTGAGGGAATGGCTATGGTTGTGTCACCAGCTGTGTGTGGCGGAGCTGACACCTTCCGTAGACGACTGGAGTGCCACCGAGTGCCATCGCTGAGGAGGTAAGTGGCTGGGCCCAGCTGACGGGTGACTTGGAGAGGAGAGGACCAGTATGAAGCCATTTTAGTGTCCCTGTGGGGCCTGCGGACCCTGACCCAGTCTGACACATTGATGTCTGGCACCCTGGTTCATTTTGACTGGTCAAACCGTTGCTTCATCCATGTCTGCTGACGAGTGACTGAGGCTCTGACCCAAGAGGGAGGTGCCTGAGGTGTGGAGGGGCGGAGCCTGTCAAGGGGCATGCACAGTTCCCGGCCTAGCATGAGAGAGGCTGGGGAGACGCCTGTGGTCGAGTGCTGTGTGGCCCGATAGTGCAGCAGAGTGTGACGGATGGCCTGCGTGAAAGAGCACCCTTGGGCCATGTGTGCTCTGAGGCCGTTCTTCAGTTACTGGTGAAAACGTTCAACGCCGCCATTGGCCTGGGGGTGGTAGTACGCAGTGCGTATATGACGGATGCCCTTGCTTTCGAGATAAGCAGTGAACTCAGCAGAGACCAGCTGAGGGCCGTTGTCAGTGGTGATGGCCTTTGGGAGGCCCCAGCGAGAGAAAAGAGAGTCCAGGAAGTCGGTGATGATCTGTGAGGTCACAGTGCCGGAAGTGGTGAGTTCAGGCCATTTTGAGTGTAGATCGTAGGCGACCACCATGAAGCGTTGGTGGTGGGGAACTCCATGGATCTCACCACAAATGTCCAACTGCAGGTGTTCCCAGGGCTGAGAGGGCCAGGCGAGAGGTTGCAGGGGTGGGGGAGCCTGGTGGCCAGTCTTGCCACTCACAAGGCAGGCAGAACAGTCCTTCACCAGAGCCTCAATATCTCTGTCTATCCCCGGCCACCACACCAGGTCTCGGCAGCGCTGTTTCAGTTTCACAATGCCCAGGTGGCCTTCATGCGCCGTATTCAAAACACGTGCACGGAGAGCAGCTGGGACCACTGTGCAAAACCCACGTGCCACGCAGGTGTCGTTCCAGCAGGAGAGCTCCTGTCTGACTCGGGCGAACGCAGCCAGCTCCTCTGGGACCTTGTGAGGCCAGCCGTTCTGGATGTAGGTGCGGAGCTGGGAGAGGACAGGGTCCTGTTCGGAGGCTGCCCTCAGCTCCTGCAGAGAGACAGTGGCCTGGAGGGGTGTGTGTAGCATTTGGACAATGTCCTTTTCCACACAGTCAGTGTCCGTCTGTGGAGCTGGGGTGGAGACAGAGCGAGAGAGCAGGTCGGTGACAACATTGTCTCTGCCTGGGGTGAACTGCAGGCTGAAGTTGTACTGGCGGAGGCGGTCAGACCAGCGGTGCAGCCTCAGGGGTTTGTGGCCTGTCCCAGATGTGGACAGCAGCGCTGTCCGGGCCTGGTGATCTGTCCTGAGGGTGAAGGAGTGGCCATAGAGGTAGAGGTGCCACCTTTCACAAGCCCAGATACAGGCTAACGCCTCACGCTCACCCACGGAGTACCGCTGCTCGGTCAGGTTGAGGGCACGGGAGGCGAAGGCAATGGGCTTCTCCACACCGTTCTGGGTTTGAGACAGCACAGCCCCTATCGCTGTGGCTGATGCGTCACAGGTCACAAAGGTGGAGCTGGAGATGTCGAAGTGAGCCAACACTGGTGGTGAAGTCAGTTGAGTCTTGAGATCACGCACAGCGTCACTGCATGCCTTTGACCACACCCATGGCTCGTCCTTACGCAGCAGCTGGCGCAGGGGGGCTGTGGTCGCAGAGTACTGGGGAAGAAACCTCAGGTAGTAACTTGTCATACCCAGGAAGGAGGCGACCTGGGCGGCCGAGCTGGGCTCAGGGATGGCCTGAATGGCGTCCATGTTGGATTGTAGTGGAGTTACACCACTCGCTGACAGCCGGAACCCCACGAAGTCGATGGCTGGCACAGAGAGGACACATTTCTCAGCATTGAGAGTTAGCTTGTGCTTGGACAGGGCTGCGAAGACCATGTTAAGGCGCTTGTCATGGATTTCACTGGTGGGCCCGTGTACCACTATATCGTCCAGATAAATGGCCACGCCCAGTATGCCAGCCAGCACGGAGACCATGATTTTCTGGAAGCAGCTAGGGGCGGAGCTGAGACTGAAAGGCATCCTGGTGTAGCGAAACACTCCTGCATGTGTCACAAAGGCTGTGAGGTTTCGGCTGCTGGGGTGGAGGGGCACCTGTAAGTACCCCTGTCTGAGGTCGAGCTTGGAGAACACCTCAGAGCCATAGAACTGAGCAGTGAGTTCTTCTGAGGTGGGCAGTGGATACTTATCAGGGACCACTGCCTTATTTACTGCACGTAGATCGACGCAGACACGCAGGCCCCCCGACATCTTCTTTGCCACCACGAGGTTTGAGACCCAAGGTGACGCATCCACCGGTTCAATGATGCCAGCTTCCAGCAGTTGTTGCAGCTCGGCAGAGACCCCATCACGGAGAGCCAACGGGATGCGGCGCAGTGGTTGGATGACAGATTTCACAGCAGGGTTGAGGAGAGGTTGATGGGTGAAGGCGGAGAGGCAGCCCAGCCCCATAAACAGCGATGGCCACTTCTGCTGCCAAGGTGTGGCGACAGTCGGGATTGCTGCCCCCCTTGTGTCTAAGAGGGAGAACCCCAGAGCGGAGAACAGGTCCAGGCCCATCAGGTTGGCCCCACGGCGTGCCACATGAAAAACTGCATTGGGCACCAGCTTGGTTCCATAGCGGACAGTCACTTTGAGAGAGCCAACCAGATCGATTTTGGAGTCACCATACCCACAGAGGACAGCTGAGGGTGCGGACAGTGGCAGTGAACCGAAAAATTGTCTGTAGGTATCAACGTTCAGGAGAGACACACTTGCACCGGTGTCCAACAGCAGGGGGATGCACACATCATTAATGTTGACTGTGCATGATTTGAATGACACTGGCCCAGAGCTCACCTTATGAATGACGGCGGTTGAAGACTGGGGGGTGTGGCCCTCTGACCCAGCCGGGGAAGATCTACAGACGTTGGCAAAGTGATTGTGCTTACCGCAGCTACGGCATGTCTGGCCACGGGCAGGGCAGTTCTGAGCCCTTGAAACATGAGACCGAGACCCACAGTTACCACAGGACTGTTGAGGGCGGGGCCGAGAACGCCGTCGTTGCAGTTGCAAGACGTCCCCAGTGGAGTCGGCGCCCGCCTCGCTCTGGTTGGGTTGCGTCCCGAGGGGCAGCCGTGAGTAGAGGGAGGAGTCGTTGGCAGCTTGACTGGAGGTGGCCACTTGCTGTGTATTTAGCATAGCAGCACACTCAGCTGCTCCCTCAACCTGTAGTGCGATGGTAATTGCTCTGGACAGCAGCAGATCGTCTTTTTCCAGCAGGAGAGTCTCACGCACCTTTGCGTTGTTGGCGTGTTCGATTAGCTGGTCGCGAACCATCTCGTCCTGAAGCGCGCCAAACTTGCATGAGCTAGCTAGCCCTCGCAAATTAGCTACGTACTTTCGCACAGACTCACCAGGCAGTTGGTGTCGCTGACGGAATATAAATCGCCGAAGGAGGGCACTCTGTGGAGCAGCGGAATGGGTGCTCATAAGTCCCACAGTTTCGGCAAAGCTTGTGACGTTCCCCAGAGTCCCGAGCACACGATGACCCTCTGCTCCCAAGCAGTGTAGCAACAGAGCCGTCTTCCTAGCCTGGCTCACGTCGTCGAGCCCTGAGGCGATGATGTAATTTTCAAAACTATGTAGCCAGCGAGTCCATGGTACCGGAGGCTCGCCAGGTAGTGCCAGGAAGGGGGCAGGTGGTGGGAGAGAGATATCAGCCATCCTCGTCACCAATATTGTATTTTTAAATCATGTCAGGACACAGCGCTGTCGCTCGACACAACCTCTCCGTGGCATTCTTTATTTAGACTGACACAGCATCAAAGGCAGACCCGATCAAACAACCCAGAGCCCGCAGGCATCACCAATCGATCCCAGCACAATAGAACAGCACCAAATCAAATGCAGCACTGTCGATGTGTGCAGACATAACAGGGGGGGGCTGGGGAAATAGCATAATCCTCCCATGCACTACGTTTCCCTGGCGAAACTCCTCTCTGCCAGGTGAAAAGAAGCAGCTGGCGACTCCACATGTATCAGAGGAGGCATGTGGTAGTCTGCAGCCCTCCCGCATGCTCGGCAGAAGGGGTGGAGCAGAAATCGGGACCGCTCAGAAGAGCGGGGTAATTGGTCAGATACAATTGGGGAGAAAAAGGGTGAAAAAAATAGCACAGGATCAAAATACAAGAACTGACTGAATCCATTTTAGACCTGGATTGACAATATTCAGAGACACCTACACGAGAGTTATATAAAAAGAGATTGGGCCTCCAGACAGAATTCAACTTACTATCTACTGCCAAAGCAAAACAACTGTTGTTCCACACACGCGGTGCTTTTTATGAATAGGGAGACAAGGCAAGTCGGCTCCTTGCTCATCAAATAAAATGTAAATCTGCATCACGCATGATTTCCCAAATTGTGGACTCTCAAAATTTAACTTCAGACTCTGCTATCATTAATAATACATTTTCATCTTGCTACTCCAGCCTGTATACATCAGAAGCCCCTAATGACATAAAATCCACAACTTAGAAACTCCTACTGTTAGTACAGAATTAAATCTAGAGTTAGTCAAACCTTTCTTATCAGAGGAAGTGGTACGCTCTGTTCAAAGTATGCAAAATGGCAAATTCCCAGGTCCAGATGGGTACCCTAATGATTTTTTTAAAACGTTTTCAAATAAACTAGCCCTTCTTCCTTTGGAAATGTTTGATAGTGCCATTTCTCTAGACTCTCTGCCTCCAACATTGACCCAAGCATCAATCTCTCTTTTGTTAAAACCCAGCAAGGAACCTACAAACTGAGCCTCCTACCATCCTATTTCACTTTTGAACATGGATGTTAAAATACTGGCAACAATGCTTGCAAGCCAATTGGATACTGTTTTGGTGGATATTATTTCAGAGGACCAGACAGGTTTTTTGAAGGGCCGCCATGTTAGGGTTTGTGGAAGACCCCAAGCGCACGACACCAGACAGAGATAGGGTTAGCCGAAACTGGCGTACTTTATTTCTTGCGCGTACAACAATCGAACACAGGAAGGCAATAAGCGACAAGAAAACGGGAAGTCCAAGGGAAAAAACTCGCGGGTAATCCAAACGGGAACACGGCAGGATACTTCCACGGGGAAACTTTGCAGGGGAAACCATAAACCAAGGGCTGGGGTGAGCTCGGAGAGAAAAGCACCGTAAGGGAAGAGTAGCCACTACTGCGAGGAGATTACGGCACGAACTGACAACGGGGGCTGGGAGACCACCAAACTTAAGCCCAGCCCTGACGGCTAAGCCCGGCCCTGACGAGCTGATTGGCTGCCGGCGCGGGGTGGGCGGGCCACGACGCGGGGTGGGCGAGCTGTAACAGTACCCCCCCCCTCCATGAGAGCCACCAGGCGACTTGCCCGGCTTGTCGGGATGGGAATGATGGAACTCGGTGAGCAGCCCAGGGTCCAGGATGAGCTGGCGGGAGACCCAGCTACATTCCTCCGGACCATAGCCCTCCCAGTCCACCAAATACTGGAACCCCCGTGCTTGGCGCCGGACGTCCAGCAGCCAACGGACCTTCCACTTGGGGTGCCCATCCACGATCTCAGGGGGAGGCGGAGCTGGGGCCGGAGGCATCAGAGGACTGTGGGAGACAGGCTTAACCCGAGACACATGAAAAACGGGATGGATCTTCAAGAAAGCCGGAAGTTTCAGACTCACCGCCGCGGGGCCGAGAACCTTCCTGATCTCAAAGGTCCCGGCAAACCGGGGGTTCCGCTTCTTCGCGTCAGGATCACAGTGTTACCCTGGGAGGGAGGCAGTCCGGAGACAAAATCCAATGCCACATGGGACCAGGGCCAGCTTGGAGTTGGGAGGGGCTGCAGCAGACCCGCGGGTGCCTGGTGAGAGGCCTTGCTGCGAGCACAGACGGAGCAGGCCTTTACGAAGTCCCTGACGTCGTTCCTCATGGTGGGCCACCAGAAACGCCGAGCCAGGAAGGTGAAGGTGCGGTGGACACCCGGGTGGCAAGCAAACTGTCTGGCATGGCCCTACTGAAGAACCTGGGACCGGACTGAGTCCGGGACGAACAGGCGGCGTGGAGGCACGTGGCTCGGGGCGGGATGGGAGCGCAACGCCTGCCTGACCACGGTCTCGATGCCCCAGGTAACCACGCCAACCACCCTGACCTCAGGAAGGATGGGAGTCGGCTCCTCTGTAGCTGGCTCCCTCCTCGGGTGTTGTCGGGACAGGGAGTCTGCCTTCGTGTTGCGGGACCCGGGGCGATAAGTCAGCGTGAAGTCAAACCGACTGAGGAAGCTGGCCCACCGTGCCTGCCGACCATTGAGGCGCTTGGTTGCTCGGATGAACGTCAAGTTCTTATGATCAGTCCAGATGGTGAACGGCTGTTCCGCCCCCTCCAGCCAATGGCGCCACTCCTCCAGAGCAGCCACCACTGCCAGCAGCTCCCGGTTCCCGACATCGTAGTTCTCCTCGGCGGGGAGGAACCAGCGAGAGAAGAAGGCGCATGGATGGACCTTCTGGTCAGACGCTGACCCGGTGTCCGAAGCGTCCACCTCCACAATGAACTGCCTCTTGGGGTCGGGGTGGAGCAGGACCGGGGCGCTGGTGAACCTCTCCTTGAGGGACTGGAACGCAGAGCGGGCAGCCGGGGACTAGATGAATGGCTGGGAGGGGGAGGTCAGCCTGGTGAGAGGTTCTGCCACGCGGCTGTAGTTCCTGATGAACTTCCGATAGAAGTTCGCAAACCCGAGGAAGCTCTGTAATTCCTTCCGTGATGTGGGATCGAGCCAGTCCACCACAGCTTGGATCTTGCGGGGGTCGGCCCGGGTCTGTCCCCTCTCAACGACGAAGCCCAGGTAGTCAACGGAAGGGGAATGGAACCGGCACTTCTCTGCCTTGATGAAGAGCCGGTTCCGCAGGAGATGTTCGAGTACCCGGCAGACATGCTGGACATGTTCCTCGAGGGTCCTGGAGAAGATGAGGATGTCATCGAGGTAGACCACCACAAACTCGTCGAGCATGTCGCGGAGAATGTCATTCATGAGAGCCTGGAATACCGCCGGGGCGTTGGTGAGGCCGAACAGCATGACCAGGTACTCATAATGACCCCGGGGTGTCTTAAATGCTGTCTTCCACTCGTCCCCCTTCCGGATCCGGACCAGATGATATGCACACCGTAGTTCCAGCTTAGTGAAGACTGTAGCCTGGGTGAGGGGCTCAAGGGTGGAACTCATGAGAGGAAGGGGGTACTTGTTCTTGACGGTTATCTCATTGAGTTGGCGATATTCAATGCAGGGTCGGAGGCCCCCGCCCTTCTTCTTCACGAAAAAGAATCCAGCTGCCACCTGGGAGGACGAGGGCCGAATGAGCCCCGCTGCCAAGGACTCGGAGATGTACTCGTCCATCGCAGCTTTCTCGGGGATGGTCAGTTCGTACTGTTAGGGTTTGTGGAAGACCCTAACAGTCAAAGACAGGGAGGCAATAAGCGACAAGAAAACGGGAAGTCCAAGGGAAAAAACTCGCGGGTAATCCAAACGGGAACACGGCAGGCTACTTCCACGGGGAACCATAAACCAAGGGCTGGGGTGAGCTCGGAGAGAAAACCACCGTAAGGGAAGAGCAGCCACTACTGCGAGGAGATTACAGCACGAATTGACAACGGGCGCTGGGAGACCACCAAATTTAAGCCCAGCCCTGACGGCGAAGCCCGGCTGATTGGCTGCCGGCGCGAGGGGGGCGGGCCACGGCGCGGGGTGGGCGAGCCGTAACACGCCACTCTTTTTTCTAATGTACGTCGGCTCCTAAATGTTATTCATTCTGCATTTCCATTGGATGCCACAAAGGTAGTTATCTCATTAGATGCAGAAAAAGAATTCAACAGGGTGGAATGGGGATATATATTTGCCATCTTGAAAAAAGATTGGTTTTGGGGAAAAATTCACCTCAATGGTCCAGCTTCTCTATTCCTCCCCACAGGCTTGCATCTGTACCAATAATCAACTTTCTCCATACTTCCCTTTCTCACGAGGAACTTCTGAGGGTTGCCCCCTATTTCGTCTTTTATTCACTGTAGCCATTGAACCCGCATTCATAGGGCTTAAAGCATCCCCATTGATTAAGGGCATTCGTTGTTGGAGTATTGAACATCGTTTGTCTTTATATGCAGACGACCTATTATATGTCACTGACCCTGTTGCCTGTGTACCAGAAATATTAGATGTATTGAAAAACTTTGGCACTTTCTCTAGATATAAATTAAATTTCACAAAGAGTGAATGTTTTTCAGTTAAAAACTCTGCATTAATGATCAACCAAGGTGAACTTCCTTTTCATTTTTCAAAAACTAGTTTTAAATACCTGGGTATAAAAATCACTCGTTCCATTAAATCTCTACATAAAGAGAATTTCAAAACCCTAGTGAAAAAAGTGAGATTGGATCTTCAGAAATGGCAGGTTATTCCTTTATCTTTATCGGACACAGTTCAATGTGTGAAAATTAATGTTTTGCCCCGACTTCTTGATCTTTTTATGTGTTTGCCTCTTTTTCTACTCAAATCTTTTTTCCTTTCAGTTGATAGCTTGATCTCAACCTTTATATGGAGGAGCCGCGTTATGCATTAAATAAATCTGTTTCGGAGAAATAGGTCAAAAGGGGGCTTGGCTTTTCCAAACTTTGCTTTATTATTGGGCAGCAAACATCCAAAAGATAATTTTTTGGCTACATCATCCAGACGTGGACTGGTGCCATATGGAAGCTGACTCCTGTTCATCTTCCCTTCGAGCTCTTGTTTGTGCTTCCTTACCATCATTCCCCTCCTGACATAGCTCTAGCCCCATTGTCACATCCACGCTTAAAATTTAGACACAATTCCGTCAAAAATTTAAATTTCAAAAATTCTTCCTGCTTGTAATAATTATTTATTCCTCCCTGCAAAGCTGGATGCTATTTTTGGGCAGTGGGACAGAAGGGGACTAAAATATTTTAGTGACCTTTATATTGATGATACGTTTGCTAGCTTTGGACCTATCTGCTAAATTTAAACAAAACCAGTTGTAAACTGATCTGGGGCCAAGATCTCTTAGCTAGCTACATAAGGTAGCTAGCTATGTCCCGCCACAATGTCATAAATGAATTGATTGATTTCATCATCTCAGTCAGAAATCTCCGCTTAGCCGCCATGCTATTTTTTTGCAATGTAAAACCCCATTTATTTATGCTAAAACGTTAGCGAGCTAAACTGATTTACAAAAAAATCAGTCTAAACGGATTTACGTTTGCCACACAGGTAACTAAAAATCATCCCTCCAAAATATGTTCACAGCTAACGTTCATAGCTAGCTAGCTAACGCCAGCATAGCTTAGCTATCCCAACTAGCTAACTAGTTAACAAACTTACCGTTTGGCTTTTTTTCTGAACATCTGCCCAGTGTTTTGAGAAAGTGAGGCTGCAGCTTGCTTTCTCTTTCGAGCATCTTTCTCCTTTCGACCCATTTTGAGAATGATTTCAGGATGGTTTACTTTAGCCATCACCAGCCGGCTAGCTGGCTCCGTTACAGTAACGCTCCGTTTGACTGAGGAAGGAAGTAGGTCTAGTCCACTCGGAAGAAATGCTCTAAAGTGGTGCTTTTAAAAATGTTAGGGCTTCAGTTTTGTTCAGCGTTTTTTTTTTTTAGATTAGTTTAAAATTGCACATCGTCATTTAAAAAGGCGACACACTTTAAAAAACGGACTTAAAAAAACCTGGAAAAAAACCCACCTGAAATTGTGGACTTTTTGCTGTGTGGGGAGGTTCGTTCGAACCATCCGAACCCCCCCTGGCTACGGGCCTGATACTGGTACCGATTTTCAAGAACAAGGATGATGTGCAGAACTGTAGCAACTACAGAAGTATAAAGTTGATCAGCCACAGCATCAATATATGGGAAAGCGAAATAGACGCTAGTTTAAGAGGAGAGGTGACAATTAGCAAGCAGCAGTATGGTTCCATGCCACAAAAGAGCACTGCAGATGTGATGTTTTCTTTGAGAATGTTGATTGAGAAGTATAGAGAAGGCCAGAAGGAGTTGCATTGTGTCTTTGTGGATTTAGAGAAAGCATACGACAGGGTGCCGAGAGAGGAGGTGTGGTATTGTACGAGGAAGTCGGGAGTTGCAGAGAAGTTTGTAGAAGTGGTGCAGGATATGTATGAGGGAAGTGTGACAATGGTGAGGTGTGCGGTTGGAATGATAGATGGGTTCAAGGTGGAGGTGGGATTACATCAAGGATCTGCTCTGAGCGCTTTCTTGTTTGCAATGGTGATGGACAAGATCAGGCAAGAGTCTCCATGGACGATGATGTTCGCGGATGACATTGTGATCTGTAGCAAGAGTAGGGTAAAGGTTGAGGAGAGCCTGGAGAGGTGGAGGTATGCACTGGAGAGAAGAGGAATGAAAGTCAGTAGAAGCAAGATGGAATACCTATGCGTGAATGAGAGCGAGGACAGTGGAATGGTCAAGATGCAAGGAGTGGAGGTGACGAAGGCATATGAGTTTAAATACTTGGGGTCAACTGTCCAAAGTAACAGGGAGTGCAGGACAGAGGTGAAGAAGAGAGTGCAGGCAAGGTGGAGTGGGTGGAGACGAGTGTCAGGAGTGACTTGCGACAGAAGGGCAAGAGTTAAAGGGAAGGTTTACAAGATGGTTGTGAGACCAGCTATATTATAAGGTTTGGAAACAGTGGCACTGATGAAAAGACAGGAGGCGGAGATGAAGGTGGCAGAGTTGAAGATGCTAAGATTTTCACTGGGAGTGACGAAGAAGGACAGGATTAGGAATGATTATATCAGGAATGATTATATCAGCCCAAGTTGGATGGTTTGGAGACAAAGCAAGAGAGGCAAGATTGAGATGGCTTGGACATGTGTGGAGGAGAGATGCTGGGTATATTGGGAGAAGGATGCTGAATATGGAGCTGCCAGGGAAGAGGAAAAGAGGAAGGCCAAAGAGGAGGTTTATTGATGTGCAGGTGGCTGGTGTGACAGAGGTAGATGCAGAAGACAGGAAGAAATGGAAACGGATGATCCGCTGTGGCGACCCCTAACGGGAACAGCCGAAA
This sequence comes from Lampris incognitus, assembly GCF_029633865.1. Lineage (NCBI taxonomy): Eukaryota > Metazoa > Chordata > Actinopteri > Lampriformes > Lampridae > Lampris > Lampris incognitus. Next base: position 32,794,524 of record NC_079215.1, read on the forward strand.
GTAATAGTAGTAGTAGTAGATATTATATTATATTATCCATTATCCAAACCACTTATCCTGCTCTCAGGGTCATGGGGATGCTTGAGCCTATCCCAGCAGTAATTATATTATCCATCCATCCATTATCCAAGCCGCTTATCCTAATTAGGGTCGCAGGATGCTGGAGCCTATCTCAGCAGTCACTGGGCAGCAGGTGGGGAGACACCCTAGGCAGGCTGCCAGGCCATCACAGGGTCCCCCCCCCCACACACACACACACAGTGACACTTAGGGACACTTAGGGACAATTTAGTATGGTCGATTCACCTGACCTACATGCCTTTGGACTGTGGGGGGAAACCGGAGCACCCAGAGGAAACCCATGTAGACATGGGGAGAACATGCAAACTCCACCCAGAGGACAACTTGGGATCCTCATGAATGATCATTTGTTAAAAAATGATCCTCATGAGTGATCATTTGTTTGGCAGTACTTTGGCACAGTGGTTAGTGCAGTCGCCTCACAGCATGAAGGTCCTGGGTTCGAGCCCCAGGGTAGTCCAACCTTGGTGGGTCCTCCCGGTTGTCCTCTGTGTGGAGTTTGCATGTTCTCCCCGTGTCTGCATGGGTTTCCTCCGCAGGCTCCGGTTTCCTCCCACAGTCCAAAGGCATGTAGGTCAGGTGAATCGGCATTGCTGAATTGTCCCTAGGTATGAATATGTGTGTGTGTGTGTGTGTGTGTGTGCGTCAGCCCTGTGATGAACTGGCAGCCTGTCCAGGGTGTCTCCCCGCCTGCTGCCCAATGACTGCTGGGATAGGCTCCAGCATCCCCGCGACCCTGAGAGCAGGGTAAGCGGTTCAGATAATGAATGGATGGATGCCTGTATTTAATTACAACAGTACATACCATCATATTGTAAAACCTGTTCTACATGTAATTTGATGTCAAAATATGTCGACAATGTTAAGTAGCTGGTTATGGTGAACAATCTCTGAAAGTTGTCTCTGAACAAAAGTTATTCCTGTATTTCATTTATATATGCAAGGAGGCTTCGCTGCTGACAATTTAACTGTTTATACACTTGCCAATAAAAACACCAGCTTATCAGAGTCAGCCATGTTTTGTTTTGTGTTTGCGTTTTTTACATTTAGCAATGTGCACCTGGAATGCTTGGAGGTCGGAAATTGGAAATTCCAACTGGGAAATTCCGACCTCGGACTTTGAATGGAATGCAGCATTAGATAAGAAGATCTGCAGAATGCAATTTAAACTTCAGTGATGGGGGACATTTTCATTGCCCTTTTTGTGACAAAACGATCATTAGAAGAAAATACATGGAAGGACACCTGGAAGCTTGCCAAGATGCCACACAACAGACATCCACCTCAGCTGTTGTCTGGTCTGACCAGACCCTAGTCTATCAGCATCTACTTATGTTGCACTGGATTTGTCCTTTTCCATTTCCTCTCCCTCACTGTAACCAAACTCAACTGCTATGCCACCTCCCCTGCTTCCGACAACCACAGTCTCCCCTCTCCAGAACTGACTGCTCCTCCTCCCCACCAAGATGCCACTTGCATGATCTTTTCTGTTGTCCTTACTGCCCAACTCCAAGATTAATCCTGAATAAGGTAAAATGTCTTCACTGCAAACTTATTTATGATAACAGAAACATGGTTAAACATATCCGGGGGGGGGGGGGGCAAAGGACATAACAGTGAGTGATCATTTAAAGTGTGTCTGTGTGGATGCAACAAATAGGATATCTGCTGTCCAAAAAGCAAGTCACAGCTTTTCTGTGCCCATACATGTGCAAAAAAACCAAAACAAAAAAAAAACCTGGGGTCAAGTGCATAAGGTTCATTGCGAGTTGGAGGAATGCAGGCAGTACCATTTAATGGCAGTTCGAAATTGATTAACGTTTAGCCATTGTAGACACATCCACTCACAGGAGTACTGCAGGGAAACGGCTACAGAAGAATATTTTAAAGAAGTCTTGTCTGAAATGGTAGACTTAAAATTCTTTGGGAAGGCTAAAAAGACAACCTGAGGAAACAAGTGAGGACCTGGACAAACATGAGAGGGAATCAATATTGGAGCTAGTCAAGTTTGTATTTTAGAACATTGAAGACATGTGGAAGTTTGGTGAAGAAGTTATAGATAGCCAAGTGTATTTGGGATGCTGTGGATGAGGAATGGACAACAACTAATGACTTTGAATACAAGTAGTAGTGCATATGAGCTACTACTTGCCACTGTGTTTGCTGAATAAAGGGCAACAAAACATTTGATCATTTTGTCAGTTTGTGTATTTTTTGCTTCTTTTTTTAACTTTTTATTTCTGAGTATTTTCTTCTTTACAGGAACAAGAAAAAAAAACAGACAACAAACAGGAAAAAAAGTACAGCAAAAAAGTGAGGTCATGGGATGATCAAGAAACCACTAAAGTAGAATGTCTCATGTTCAGTATACTTAACTGTGAGCTATCCTTCTCATTGGTCAAATAAATACACAATTTTTTTCCCCACTGTTTTTCTCCCAGTTCTTTTTGGAGCTGGATAGAATAAGTTGTCTGTTCTGAAAGATGTAATTGTTTGACAATATTGATGAAAAGTCCAATAGTACAACTATTTTTCTGAAGCCAGTGTTTTGTAATGGCCTTTTTACTTGCCCCCAGCAAGATCTTCAAAAGATAGACATCAGTTTTATTTAGTCCATCAGGGATATGTCCAAGAAACAAGGATGACAATGTAGTAATAATGCGAAAACCCAGGATTTTTTAGATGATAATACTTCCTTCCAAAAAGTCTGGATAGAGGGACACGACAAAAAAACACGAGCATGATCAACCACGATTTCTCCACATTCAGCTGAGTGCTGGTTTGTTTGGACTTCTGTTTAGGGTTGATAAAAAAGCGAATCAGGTTTTTCCAGCAGAAGTCTCTCCGGGTCCGGGAGTTGGTGGACAACGATTGCATTTTCCAGGCATCCAACCATATGTCCTCAGTTATTTCAGTGTCCAGCTATTTTGCCCATCATTGTTTCACATAGTCTGTAGAGTCCTTATTCAGTGATGCGATGCCATAGTATAACTTACTTATAACATGTTTGTTGCTTTCTGAGTTATATGCATCAATAAATAGATGAATAAGAGCTGGACTCTTTCTTGGATTAGAACCTTTTCTCTTTTTAGAAACGTAATCATGGAGCTGTAAATACCTATAAAAGTCCTGCCTCCCCAACCAATATGTCTGACATAGATTATCAAAACTGTCAAGCTCCCAGTTTTTAACAATCTTGCATACGGAAGTGATACCAAAATAGACCCATTGTTTATATCTACCATCTAAAGATGTCAGTGTAAAGTCAGAATCATATGCTGGCCATCTGAGCAGGTTAGCTTCTCTCTCAAGCTTGAAACGTTTAACCACTTCCCCCCATATTTTCAGTGAAAAAAAAAAATCACCCAATGACTTGCTGTCTGTAATATTTCTTTCTCTTTGCCAACACAGCCAAACAATGACTGTATTGGTGTATCAGTTGAGAATAACTCCATAGTTACATTACATTACATTACATTACAGTCATTTAGCCGACGCTTTTATCCAAAGTGACTTACAATAAGTGCATTTAACGTGGGAAATCAGGAGAACTACTATTCATCAGAGGTCATAAGTGCATCTTCTCTCTAAACAAGTGTCTAAGAGCAAAACCAGTGCTAAAGTAAAAGCACAAGAAAGATTTTTTTTTTTAATGAGTGAATACAATAAGTGCTAAGAGCAAGTAACAGGGTAGTAGTTCTTTAAGAGGTGAGTTTTCAACCTGTGCCAAAAGATGGGCAGCGACTCTGCTGACCTGACATCAGTGGGGAGTTCATTCCACCACTGTGGGGCCAGGACAGAAAAGAGCCATGACTGGGTCGATCGGCAGCAGGGGCCTCTGAGTGATGGGGCAACCAAGTATCCCGAGGCAGCAGAGTGAAGTAGTCGGGCGGGGTTGTAGGGCTTGACCATTGCCTGGAGATAGGAAGGAGTTGTTCCTTTCACTGCCCTGTACACTAGCACCAGAGTCTTAAACTGGATGCGAGCAGCTACTGGGAGCTAGTGTAGGGACATGAGAACAGGAGTTGTGTGGGAGAACTTAGGGCAGTTGAACACCAGATTAGCTGCAGCTTTCTGAACAAGCTCCAGAGGTCTGATGGCCGACAACGGGGCACCAGCAAGGAGGGAGTTGCCATAGTCCAGCCGGGAGATGACCAGAGCCTGGATGAGCACCTGTGCCGTCTCATCAGTGAGGAATGGGCGAATCCTCCTGATGTTAATAGAGGAGAAATCTGCAGGAGCGATCAACTGATGCAACGTTTGTAGCAAACGACAGTTGGTTGTCCAAGATCACACCCAGATTCCTCACAGTCCGAGTTGGCGTCACCATGGTGTTGTCAATGGTGATGGCCAGGTCTCGGTGTGGGCAACCTTTCCCCGGGAGGAACATCAGCTCTGTCTTGTCCCGATTGAGCTTCAGGTGGTGTGTCGCCATCCACTCCAAAATGCCAGTCAAGCACGCAGCAATGCATGTCTCTACTTGTGTGTCAGAGGGAGGGAAGGACAAGATCAGCTGGGTGTCATCAGCATAACAATGGTAAGGGAAGTCATGCGAGCGAATAACAGAACCCAGGGATGTCGTGTACAGGGAGAACAGGAGAGGACCCAGAACCGAACCTTGTGGAACGCCAGTAGTAAGTCTGCGAGGCTCCGACACAGATCCCCTCCATTTCACCTGGTAGGAGCGACCCGTCAGGTAGGATGCAAACATTGAGAAGCAGAGCCTGTGACACCCAGCCCCTTGAGGGTAGAGAGGAGGATCTGGTGGTTCACTGTGTCGAATGCAGCTGACAGGTCCAGGAGTATCAGGACAGAGGAGAGTTTGCTCTCGCAGAGTGTAGCGATTCTGTCACTGCAAGGAGGACTATATCTATCGAGTGACCCACCTTGAACCCCGATTGGTTGGGGTTGTTCTGGTGGAGGTACAAAGAAAGTTGGTTAAAGACAGCACGTTTGAGAGTCTTCCATTTGGCCACCTAAGATGGGTTACATCAATATACAAGGAGTCTCAGCTGAGCAGATGAGTAGTAATCCCTTAAAGATGGGAGGACCATGCCCCCCCACTCCCCTGGCAGCTTGGAGAGTAAATAATTTAACCCTTGGCCTCTTTTTGTCCCAAATGAATCATGAAATGTGTTTATTCCATTCTCTAAGTTGTTTCTAAGGGATTCCTACTGGAAGTGATTGAAAAATATATAGTAATCTGGGAAGAATGTTCATTTTGACTGATCTGATTTTGTTACCAGGGTCAAGAAGGAGCAAGCCCCACCCAGTGAGGTCCTCATACATTTTTTTGTTAATGCCATTGTAGTTGATATCAAATAACTGTGATAGATCTGTCACAGCCTCTCGCCCTTGACATCAAAGCGATCGCCTTTGACACTTGCTACACCAGCTGACACCTGCTACACCAGCTGACACCTGCTACGCCAGCTGACACCTGCTATGCCTGCTGACACCTGCTGACCCCCCCCCTTCACCCCGGCAATCGCCCTCACCCTTAAAAGGCCTCCACTATGGACCAGTCTTCGCTGGAACGTCGCCATTCATGGACTTCTGCCTGCCTGCCTACCTGCCACAGAGCCACCTCCTGCTCTACCCCCGAGATCGGTCACTTCAATAAAGACTGGATTCTTCCCTTACCTGGTTGTCCTGTCTGCTTTTGGGTTCTTTCCCGATACGTGACAGTACTTTCCAGCCATTATGGACCCAGCAGACCATTCCACCACAGACCTGGCCACGGTCTGCCAGGCTGTAGCCAACCAGGAATCGGTCCTCGGCCAGCACAGCCAGGTGCTACAGGGGATGGCTGACGCCCTCCGTGGGCTCAGCTCAAAGATCTCCGGAATCCAGACCCAACTTAGTGCCTCCGCTAGCCGGGGATCCGCCCCTCCAGCTACGCCACCCCCAGCACCATCAACTTCGGCTAAGGAACCATGGGTTGCCCCGCCCGATAAGTATGATGGAGATTTTGGACTTTGTCGCCCTTTTTTGATACAGTATGAGATTGTGTTTAACCAGCAGCCCCAGTCATATTCCACGGATGGAACCAAAGTCGCTTACATCATGGGTCTTCTCCGGGGAAGCGCCCTGGATTGGGCTACAGCAGTGTGGGAGATGCGGGCCTCCACTTCCTCATCCTACGCTGAGTTCACCACTGCTTTTCGCCAGGTTTTTGATCATCCCGTGCGGGGAAAGGATGCGTCAAAAAGACTGATCTCTCTCCGCCAGGGTTCCTGCAGCATCGCTGACTACTCAGTTGAGTTCCGTACGCTATCAGCGGAGAGCGGATGGAACAACGAGTCCCTCCAGGCCGGCTTTTCCAACGGGCTAAGCGAATCCATTAAGGACAAATTGGTTTCCTACCCCGAGCCTGGAGGGTTGGAGAAATTGGTTACCCTGGCCATTCATGTGGACAACCGTCTCCGGGAGCGGAGGCGAGAGAGGACGCACCGCTTTCCTGGTCACAACAACTTACCACGGGCCACACCTCCAAACTCTGGGGGCCGAACTAGCTCGACTGAGGTTGCCGTCCTCCGAGAAAGCCCAAGGCGTGACTCTTCCCCAGCTTCGGAGCCGATGCAACTCGGCCGCTTCCGGCTCAACCCGGAGGAGCGTCAACGCCGCATCACCGAGAACAGCTGCTTGTATTGTGGTCAGCCTGGTCACTTTCTCGCCTCCTGTCCTCACCGTTCCATCAAACTAGCAGGCTCACGAGGGAGGGGGAGGATCCTCGTGAGCCCAACTGTCTGCCCTCTGTCTCTTCGTCCACGTACCCAGTTGCAAGCTACCATCAGTTTTAAAGGTCAGTCCACTAAACTTTTGGCTTTAATTGACTCTGGAGCTGATGAAAGCTTTTCGGATGCAAGTGTTGTGAAGCAGCTAGGTCTTGCCACTGTGAGTCTGGACTAGCCTCTTGAAGCTAATGCCCTGGATGGACGTCTCCTGGCCCGGATAACCTCTAAGACCAAGCCTGTGCGCCTCCTGTTGTTGGGAAACCATCAAGAGGAGTTAAGTTTTTTCGTTATCAATTCTCCCTTTGTTCCCATTATACTTGGTCATCCCTGGCTGGTTAAGCATAGTCCCCATATTGATTGGTCATCGGCCAGAATTTCAAGTTGGAGTCCCGTCTGTCATGCCATATGCCTCCAGTCTGCTCTGCCTCAGTCTGTCCCCTGTCAGGTGTCAAGCCCTGAGACCTCTGACCTGTCACTGGTGCCTCCAGAGTACAATGACCTCCAAGCCGTGTTCAACAAGCAGCAAGCTCTCTCACTGCCTCCTCATCGCCCCTATGATTGCGCTATTGACCTGCTGCTGGGCGCTCCCCTCCCCAGCAGCCGCCTATATAGCCTCTCCAAGCCTGAGCGGGAGTCCATGGAGAGGTACATCAAGGACTCCTTGGCTGCTGGTCTTATTCGCCCGTCATCATCACCCCTTGGTGCGGGGTTCTTTTTTGTGGCCAAGAAGGACAAGACCCTCCGGCCGTGTATCGACTATAGAGGCCTCAATAACATCACAGTCAAGAATAAGTACCCCCTGCCCTGTTATGTCTGCACACATCGACAGTGCTGCATTTGATTTGGTGCTTTTCTATTGTGCTGGGATCGATTGGTGATGCCTGTGGGCTCTGGGGTGTTTGATTGGGTCTGCCTGTGATGCTGTGTCAGTCTAAATAAAGAATGCAACGTAGCGGTTGTGTCGAGCGAGAGCGCTGTGTCCTGACGTGATTTCTAAATACAATATTGGCGACAAGGATGGCTGATATCTCTCTCCCACCACCTGCCCCCTTCCTGGCACTACCTGGCGAGCCTCCGGTACCATGGACTCGCTGGCTACATAGTTTTGAAAATTACATCATCGCCTCAGGGCTCGACGACGTGAGCCAGGCTAGGAAGACGGCTCTGTTGCTACACTGCTTGGGAGCAGAGGGTCATCATGTGCTCAGGACTCTGGGGAACGTCACAAACTTTGACAAAGCTGTGGGACTTATGAGCACCCATTTCGCTGCTCCAGAGTGCCCTCCTTCGGCGATTTATATTCCGTCAGCGACACCAACTGCCTGGTGAGTCTGTGCAGCAGTATGTAGCTAATTTGCGAGGGCTAGCTAGCTCATGCAAGTTTGGCGCGCTTCAGGACGAGATGGTTCGCGACCAGCTAATCGAACACACCACCAACGCAAAGGTGCGTGAGACTCTCCTGCTGGAAAAAGACGATCTGCTGCTGTCCAGAGCAATTACCATCACACTACAGGTTGAGGGAGCAGCTGAGTGTGCTGCTATGCTAAATACACAGCAAGTGGCCACCTCCAGTCAAGCTGCCAACGACTCCTCCCTCTACTCACGGCTGCCCCTCGGGACGCAACCCAGCCAGAGCGAGGCGGGCGCCGACTCCACTGGGGACGTCTTGCAACTGCAACGACGGCGTTCTCGGCCCCACCCTCAACAGTCCTGTGGTAACTGTGGGTCTCGGTCTCATGTTTCAAGGGCTCAGAACTGCCCTGCCCGTGGCCAGACATGCCGTAGCTGCGGTAAGCACAATCACTTTGCCAACGTCTGTAGATCTTCCCCGGCTGGGTCAGAGGGCCACACCCCCCAGTCTTCAACCGCCGTCATTCACAAGGTGAGCTCTGGGCCAGTGTCATTCAAATCATGCACAGTCAACATTAATGATGTGTGCATCCCCCTGCTGTTGGACACCGGTGCAGGTGTGTCTCTCCTGAATGTTGATACCTACAGTCAATTTTTCGGTTCACTGCCACTGTCCGCACCCTCAGCTGTCCTCTGTGGGTATGGTGACTCCAAAATCGATCTGGTTGGCTCTCTCCAAGTGACTGTCCGCTATGGAGCCAAGCTGGTGCCCAATGCAGTTTTTCATGTGGCACGCCGTGGGGCCAACCTGGTGGGCCTGGACCTGTTCTCCGCTCTGGGGTTCTTCCTCTTAGACACAAGGGGGGCAGCAATCCTGACTGTTGCCACGCCTTGGCAGTGGAAGTGGCCATCGCTGTTTATGGGGCTGGGCTGCCTCTCCGCCTTCGCCCATCAACCTCTCCTCAACCCTGCTGTGAAATCTGTCATCCAACCACTGCACCGCATCCCGTTGGCTCTCCGTGATGGGGTCTCTGCCGAGCTGCAACAACTGCTGGAAGCTGGCATCATTGAACCGGTGGACGCGTCACCTTGGGTCTCAAACCTCGTGGTGGCTAAGAAGAATCCGGGGGGCCTGCGTGTCTGCGTCGATCTACGTTCAGTAAATAAGGCAGTGGTCCTTGATAAGTATCCACTGCCCACCTCGGAAGAACTCACTGCTCAGTTCTATGGCTCTGAGGTGTTCTCCAAGCTCGACCTCAGACAGGGGTACTTACAGGTGCCCCTCCACCCCAGCAGCCGAAACCTCACAGCCTTTGTGACACATGCAGGAGCGTTTCGCTACACCAGGATGCCTTTCAGTCTCAGCTCCGCCCCTAGCTGCTTCCAGAAAATCCTGGTCTCAGTGCTGGCTGGCATACTGGGCGTGGCCATTTATCTGGACGATATAGTGGTACACGGGCCCACCAGTGAAATCCACGACAAGCGCCTTAACATGGTCTTCGCAGCCCTGTCCAAGCACAAGCTAACTCTCAATGCTGAGAAATGTGTCCTCTCTGTGCCAGCCATCGAGTTCGTGGGGTTCCGGCTGTGAGCGAGTGGTGTAACTCCACTACAATCCAACGTGGACGCCATTCAGGCCATCCCTGAGCCCAGCTCGGCCGCCCAGGTCGCCTCCTTCCTGGGTATGACAAGTTACTACCTGAGGTTTCTTCCCCAGTACTCTGCGACCACAGCCCCCCTGCGCCAGCTGCTGCGTAAGGACGAGCCATGGGTGTGGTCAAAGGCATGCAGTGACGCTATGCGTGATCTCAAGACTCAACTGACTTCACCACCAGTGTTGGCTCACTTCGACATCTTCAGCTCCACCTTTGTGACCTGTGACACATCAGCCACAGCGATAGGGGCTGTGCTGTCTCAAACCCAGAACGGTGTGGAGAAGCCCATCGCCTTCGCCTCCCGTGCCCTCAACTTGACCGAGCAGCGGTACTCCGTGGGTGAGCGTGAGGCGTTAGCCTGTATCTGGGCTTGTGAAAGGTGGCACCTCTACCTCTATCGCCGCTCCTTCACCCTCAGGACAGATCACCAGGCCCTGACAGCGCTGCTGTCCACATCTGGGACAGGCCACAAACCCCTGAGGTTGCACCGCTGGTCTGACCGCCTCCGCCAGTACAACTTCAGCCTGCAGTTCACCCCAGACAGAGACAATGTTGTCGCCGACCTGCTCTCTCGCTCTGTCTCCACCCCAGCTCCACAGACGGACACTGACTGTGTGGAAAAGGACATTGTCCAAATGCTACACACACCCCTTCAGGCCACTGTCTCTCTGCAGAAGCTGAGGGCAGCCTCCGAACAGGACCCTGTCCTCTCCCAGCTCCGCACCTACATCCAGAACGGCTGGCCTCACAAGGTCCCAGAGGAGCTGGCTGCGTTCGCCCGAGTCAGACAGGAGCTCTCCTGCTGGAACGACACCTGCGTGGCACGTGGGTTTTGCAGTGGTCCCAGCTGCTCTCCGTGCACGTGTTTTGAATATGGCGCATGAAGGCCACCTGGGCATTGTGAAACTGAAACAGCGCTGCCGAGACCTGGTGTGGTGGCCGGGGATAGACAGAGATATTGAAGCTCTGGTGAAGGACTGTTCTGCCTGCCTTGTGAGTGGCAAGACTGGCCACCAGGCTCCCCCACCCCTGCAACCTCTCGCCTGGCCCTCTCAGCCCTGGGAACACCTGCAGTTGGACATTTGTGGTGAGATCCATGGAGTTCCCTACCACCAACGCTTTATGGTGGTCGCCTACGATCTATACTCAAAATGGCCTGAACTCACCACTTCCGGCACTGTGACCTCACAGATCATCACCGACTTCCTGGACTCTCTTTTCTCTCGCTGGGGCCTCCCAAAGACCATCACCACTGACAACGGCCCTCAGCTGGTCTCTGCGGAGTTCACTGCTTATCTCGAAAGCAAGGGCATCCGTCATATACGCACTGCGTACTACCACCCCCAGGCCAATGGCGGCGTTGAACGTTTTCACCAGTCACTGAAGAACGGCCTCAGAGCACACATGGCCCAAGGGTGCTCTTTCACGCAGGCCATCCGTCACATTCTGCTGCACTATCGGGCCACATTGCACTCGACCACAGGCGTCTCCCCAGCCTCTCTCATGCTAGGCCGGGATCTGTGCATGCCCCTTGACAGGCTCCGCCCCTCCACACCCCAGGCACCTCCCTCTTGGGTCAGAGCCTCAGTCACTCGTCAGCAGACGCGGATGAAGCAACGGTCTGACCAGTCAAAATGAACCAGGGTGCCAGACATCAATGTGTCAGACTGGGTCAGGGTCCGCAGGCCCCACAGGGACAATAAAATGGCTTCATACTGGTCCTCTCCTCTCCAAGTCACCCGTCAGCTGGGCCCAGCCACTTACTTCCTCAGCGATGGCACTCGGTGGCACTCCAGTCGTCTACGGAAGGTGTCAGCTCCGCCACACACAGCTGGTGACACAACCTTAGCCATTCCCTCAGCATGGCGAGACGCCCCGGGGCTTCATGCAGCTCCTACACGGGCCCCAGACATTCCTGGGCCTCAGCTTCCCCTGCCTTCTCCCTCCCCACCTCGGCCTGCTCAGCCTCAGGCCGCCCCGCGACCTGTTCGCACACGTTTACGCCCTGGCCACCTAGAGGACTTTGTGTCAACCTTTCATGTTTGAAATCCTGCCGGCGGGGGGGGGGGGGGGATGTTATGTCTGCACACATCGACAGTGCTGCATTTGATTTGGTGCTGTTCTATTGTCCTGGGATCGATTGGTGATGCCTGCGGGCTCTGGGGTGTTTGATCGGGTCTGCCTGTGATGCTGTGTCAGTCTAAATAAAGAATGCAACGTAGCGGTTGTGTCGAGCGACAGCGCTGTGTCCTGACGTGATTTCTAAATACAATATGCCCCTCATGACTTCCGCTTTTGATTCTCTCCACGGAGCCACAGTGTTCACTAAACTAGACCTCCGCAATGCTTACCACCTGGTCCGGGTTCGACACGGAGATGAATGGAAGACTGCCTTCAACACCCCCCTGGGGCATTTTGAATATCTGGTGATGCCGTTTGGTCTCACTAATGCCCCAGCTGTCTTCCAGAGTCTGGTCAATGACGTCCTACGTGACATGTTGGATCGTTTCGTTTTTGTTTACCTGGATGATATCCTGATTTTTTCCAGAGACCTGTCAGAGCATGTCATGCACGTCCGCCAAGTCCTTCAATGGCTTCTGGAGAACCACCTTTTCATAAAAGCAGAGAAGTGCGAATTCCATGCTCCTTCAGTCACCTTCCTGGGCTACATCGTGGCCGATGGGCAGGTGAGAATGGACCCCGCCAAGGTCAGAGCGGTTCTTGAGTGGCCAAGCCCGACCAGCCGTAAGCAGCTTCAGAGGTTCCTCGGGTTTGCCAACTTCTACAGACGGTTCATCCGCAACTACAGCCGCGTTGCGGCCCCACTAACCGCTCTTACCTCCACCTCCAGACCGTTCCTGTGGACCCCTGTAGCAGAGGCAGCTTTCCAAGCCCTCAAGCACCGCTTCACCACAGCTCCTATCCTCATCCAGCCAGACCCAACCAAGCAGTTCATTGTAGAAGTGGACGCCTCTGAGATTGGGGTGGGGCTGGTCCTTTCTCAGTGCTCCAGTGAGGATGGCAAGACACACCCCTGTGCCTTCCTGTCTCGCCGTCTCTCCCCAGCTGAAAGGAACTATGATGTGGGGAATCGTGAGCTCCTGGCAGTGAAATTGACCCTGGAGGAATGGCGACATTTTCTGGAGGGGTCTGAGCTTCCTTTTATAGTGTGGACTGACCATAAGAACCTGGAATACATCCAGTCAGCAAAGTGACTCACCGCGCACCAAGCCAGGTGGGCGCTCTTTTTTGGTTGTTTTAATTTTTCTTTGACGTACAGACCTGGCTCCAGGAATGCCAAGCCCGATGCTCTGTCTCGTGTGCATGAGGAGGAGTCTGAAACCAAGCTCCAACCTGACACCATCGTTCCCTCTACCTGTGTGGTTGCGGCTGCGGCTGTCACCTGGAACATTGAAAGGGAGGTCATGGCAGCACAACAGACTCAGCCTGACTCAGGTAACGGTCCCCCTGGGCGCTTGTTTGTTCCAGACGCTGTTAGATCTAGCGTGTTGCAGTGGGCTCACTCTTCCAAACTTACCTGCCATCCTGGAGTAACCCGTACCCTAGCCTTCCTCTGCAGGTGTTTCTGGTGGCCTTCCATGACGGAGGATACTGGGTCTTTTGTTTCTGCCTGTCCTGTTTGTGCCCAGAATAAGCCCTCCACTCGGGCCAGTGCCGGTCTGCTGCGCCCCCTGCCTGTTACACACCGTCCCTGGTCGCATCTGTCCTTGGATTTCATCTCTGGTCTGGCCGCCTCCGACGGTAACAACGTTGTACTGACTGTTGTTGATCGCTTCAGTAAATTTGCTCACTTTTTGCCCTTGTCTAAACTGCCTTCGGCCCGAGAGACTGCGTATCTGCTGGTCAGGGAGGTTTTCCGGGTCCACGGTCTTCCCCGTGATATAGTGTCTGACCGTGGCCCCCAGTTCACTTCTGCTGTCTGGAAGGCTTTCTGCTCTGCCATTGGTGCCACCGTCAGCCTGTCATCGGGGTTCCATCCTCAGACCAACGGCCAGGCCGAGAGGGCCAACCAGGCATTGGAGACTGTCCTCCGCTGTCTGGTGTCTGCCAACCCATCCTCTTGGTCCTCACAACTTCCCTGGGTAGAATATGCCCATAACACCTTGCCATCGTCTGCTACTTGGTTGTCCCCTTTTCAATGCCTTTACGTCTATCAGCCCCCCCTTTTTCCTTCTCAAGAGGTAGACATTCCGGTTCCGTCTGTCCAGGCCCATGTCCGTCGGTGTCGTCGGACCTGGCGGCGAGCCCGTGCTGCACTGCTGAGGGCCTCCGGCCGTTACCAGCGCTTGGCAGATCGTCATCGCACCCCTGCTCCAGACTACTCCCCCGGTGACCAGGTATGGCTCTCTACCAAGGATCTACCCTTGAGATCGGACGCTAAAAAACTGTCCCCCAGTTATATTGGTCCCTTTCCCATTGTCAAAGTCATTAACCCCTCTGTGGTCCGTCTGAAGCTGCCCCGCACTCTCCGGGTTCACCCTTCCTTCCATGCGTCCTGCCTCAAACCTGTCTCTACCAGCCCTCTAGTTCCTCCGGCCCCCCCGCCCCCCACCTCCTCGTATGATCAACGATCATCCGGCTTACACCGTTCGTCGTCTCCTGGACTCTCGTCGCCGCGGTTGCGGCCTGCAGTATCTCATGGACTGGGAGGGATATGGCCCGGGGGAGAGGTGTTGGGTCCCTCGTCGCCTTGTCCTGGAAGCGAACCTCATCCGGGACTTCCACAGGACGCACCCTGATGGGCCTGGTAGGTCGCCCGGTGGCGCCCCTCGGAGGGGGAGTACTGTCACAGCCTCTCGCCCTTGTCATCAAAGCGATCGCCATTGACACCTGCTACACCAGCTGACACCTGCTACGCCAGCTGACACCTGCTATGCCTGCTGACACCTGCTGACCCCCCCCTTCACCCCGGCAATCGCCCTCACCCTTAAAAGGCCTCCACTATGGACCAGTCTTTGCTGGAACGTCGCCATTCATGGACTTCTGCCTGCCTGCCTACCTGCCACAGAGCCACCTCCTGCTCTACCCCTGAGATCGGTCACTTCAATAAAGACTGGATTCTTCCCTTACCTGGTTGTCCCGTCTGCTTTTGGGTTCTTTCCCGATACGTGACAAGATCTTTAGGTAAGTTTACTCCTAAGTACTTAATATGAGATGAGTTCCAATTGAAATTATACTTTGCAATGAATTCTTGTGTGGGAGTGTAATTAAATGTCATAACCTGAGTTTTTTTGTATGTTAAGGGTATACCCTGTACATACCCCATATGTCTCCAACAATTCCATTAGGTTAGGTAGACATGAGCCTGGGTCCTTGATTGTGACCAGTACATCATCTACGTACAGACTTACTTTATACTCTGCTCCACCTATGGATATACCCTTTAATTCTGTCTTCTGTCGTATTGCTTGCACTAAAGGTTAAATGAATAAATTTAAGAGACCAGGACTAGCAGGGCAACCCTGTCTACAGCTGCATTGCAGGGTTATAGAGTTAGAAAGGCTACCATTAACCTTTATTCTAGCAGTAGGAGAAGAATAGAGTGCCTGAATAAAATTTTCACTGAAGCCAAATTTGTTCAATACTAAATAGAGAAATTCCCACCCAACCGAATCAAAAGCTTTTTCTGCAACTAAGCTGAGAACAATAGAACTAACTTTTATCTTATTAATCTGCTCAGTAATGTATAGGGCTCTCCTTATGTTGTCATGGGTTTATCTGTCTTATATGACTCCCGTTTGATCTTCATCTATTACGAAAGGCATTACAATTTCCATCCTCTTTGTTAAGATAGTGGCGTACAGTTTATAATCGGAGTTTAGGACACTGATAGGTCTATATCCTTTACAATCCATCCTTTCCTTTACTTCTTTGGGGATAACTGATATAAAAGCCTCCCTCCATGGCGGGGCTTCTTTTAAAATGTAATTAAAACAGGTCTCCTGGAGGAAGCCCATCGGTACCAGGTGACTTGTTAGTGTTCAGGCTTGAAATAGCTTTATCAATTCACTACGTTGTTATTGGTGAGACGAGAGCATCACTAATTTCTTTGCCCAGTGTGGGGAGGTCCAAAGCATTCAGCAACTGTGTGTCTGATCAACCTGATCTGACTGGGTATATAAAGATCTGTAGTATGTTTTAAATGCTTTTTGTATTCCTTCCAGACTGTTTAGTGGTCTTATTTGTAGTTTTTTTGTTTTTTTTATAGAAGAACTTAATAATTCACTTTGATTTTACCATGAAGAACACAGAGCTGAGTTAGTGTATTTTAAGATAAGCCTTTTATTAACCCCAAAATCCCTCCAAGGGCAAATTTAGGGGTTCCAGCAGCACAAAGACAGAACCAAATATGAAATGAATGGTGGTTAACAATAATAATAAATAAAACTACAAAAGAGACGCTAAAATGAAAAAAGAAAAACCAAAAGTCAAGCAATATAAACTTAAGCCAATAGTGCAGTACAATCTAAAAGTTCAATGATAGTAAAGTAGTAGCAAAGTATAGTAAATGTAGGAGTTAGGTGGAACCATCTGTAATAGCACACAACAGAATAGTTTATATTAATATGATGTTGAGACTTGTAACATAAATAAGAGGTGTAAATACGGTTTTAATTAACCTGCCATGTCTGCTGTCATTGCTTGCATAGTTAAAATATTTATTGGCCTATATCTCTTATAAAGCTCTTCAGTTTTACAGTACACATCAGCTTCTTGTGTCATATAAACTACCCACAGTTGTCAGTTCCCTCACCCCCCCACTTTTTCTCCTCAATTGTATCCGGCCAATTACCCCACTCTCCCGAGCCGTCCTGGTCGTTGCTTCACCCCCTCTGCCGATCTGGGGAGGGCTGCAGACTACCACTCCAATACATGTGCTTCTTTTCACCCGACAGTGAGGAGTTTCGCCAGGGGGACGTAGCACGTGGGAGGATCACGCTATTCCCCCTAGTTCCCCCTCCCCACGGAACAGGCGCGCCAATATCCACATCTGGCTTCCCATTCGAACTGGCGATCCCCATGTTGGTAGGCAATGAAATAGACCGCTACGCTACCTGGACGCCCAGTTGTCAGTTCTTTTTTTAAATTATTTTTAATTCAAATTTTCTTTAAAAAAAAACATACAAAACTTAATGTTACAGGGCTGGTCCATAAAAGAATGGGGGGGGGCAATTAATAACAAATGAGGCACAGCACTTACATAAGAGAAACAATATAGTGAAATTAAATAATTATTGTATACATGGATCCGATTCATACCCAACGTCCCCAATTCAATCATTTGCCTACAGTTAGTATCCCCTTAAGTCCAAATTATATTTAACTCCCAAAGAGTCCAATGGTTGCTTCCATTTCTGCAGAAAAAGATGAGTCCTTCCCTCAATATAGTCTCCTATTTTTTTCCAGAGTCACAACTTCGGAGAGCAGAGATTTCCACATGGAAGTAGAAGGAGGGTCATCCCTGACCCACTTCACCATGATGGCTTTCTTCGTCAGCATTAGAAGTGACTGAACCACTTCCTCGTATTGTTTAAAGAGAGGCAGGGACATTTCCAAGCAGGCATAAAAGTGGATTTGCTGACACCTGTTGACCTATTGCTGTACTGATGCTTGCACACATTGCCCTCCAGAATAACTGAATTTTACTGCATTCCCACAAGCAATGCAGCCTAGTACCTACATGAGTTTTACATTTGCGACAATTTGGTGAAATTCCTGCTTTATACTTACTATAAATATACGGTGATATATAGATATTATGTAGGATATCTATCATACATAATATCTATGTAGGACAGATATCCTACATGGTCTTCTATGTAGGATAGGTGGCTTCCATGACCAAGCCATTGCGGTAAGCTTGGTACATGGTGGTCCACCACCAAACTTCCTTTCACCAACAGTATGTTCTCTTCTGGTTGATGGTTCAGCAAATCCAGAAGACTGTGTAGGACTGGATTTGCTGGATTATGTAGAATGTAGGATGTAGGATAGGCCCCAGCATCCCCACGACCCTAAGAGCAGGATATGCGGTTTGGATAATGGATGGAATGGAATATATTGTAATTCTTTATATCTATTGCAGACGTTCAAACTTAACATCTCAGAATAAAATTTAGATATGAAGTATTTTTGCTCTTTGTGGTACAAAAAAAACAACTCTAGCAGGTGAAAATTCCAGCGAGTTGGCGGTCATATACACATAATGTATGACCTATAAGTATTTGTAGAAATCCTTATTTGATATATGGTACTGAACTTTCAGTGATTCAAATGTTTTAAATCTCACATTCTCAAAGAGATCGTAAACTCTATTAATGCCCACTCTTTGCCAAAGTGTAAAATTTGGTCCTATTCCCTGTTAATTCCAGGTTACCTATCAATAACTCCAGGTTACCTACCAATGTCGTTAAAACATTAAGTGGGTGAGTGTTTTTGAATATTTTCTTTAATTATCTCCATGTCCACAATTCAGGTGTTTACCTGAATGAATGAACAAATCCACAGAAGAAAAACACTTACTGATCACTGACTCGAGGTCAAGCCAAGGAGAGTCTGGCATGTATGGACAATATATAGTATTTTATATGTGGTAAACCCCACCCACCTTGTTCTTTTGGCAGCTGTAATGTCTCTAGTTTGACTTTAGGTTTCCTGCCAGCCCAAATAAAGTCTGACATTGCTTTATTGATAACCTTAATGTCATTTGACTTCAGAATCACAAACAACATAGATGTAGGATACTGTGGCGGACACTGGGGGCTGTGCCTCTCACCCAGCAGGGCTGTGGGCTGGGGGCGTGGTTTACGCTCCCGGGCTCGCTGGTGCAGGGTTGTTCCTGCTGCAGTTTGGTTTTTGGAGTTGAGGAATAAATATCAAACTCGCCTTCGTCTGCTGTGTTTTTCCTCATCCTACCACATTGGTGACCCCGAACATTGAACATGTTTGGAGCAGAAGAAGAGTGTGAATCCACTTCAGCCACGCCGCCCCAACTCTCACAGCCGGCCGTTCTCGCCGCGGCTGTGAAGCTCCCAGAGTTCTGGCAGAGCGACCCGGCTTCGTGCTTCCAGCATGTCGAGGCGCTGTTCCACCTGCGTGGAATCTCCGCGGACGACTCCAGATACTATTTGGTCGTCGCTGGGCTGGACCAGCAGTCCACACGCCGGGCCATGCAACTGTTGCACGCCCCTCCGCAACATGGTAAATACGTCACCCTCAAACAACTTCTGCTCCGGCGGTACAGCCTATCTGCCCCAGAGAGGGCAGATAGGATCCTTTCCCTATCCGGTTTGGGCGACGGGACGGCTGTGGATCTCATGGACAATATGCTGTCGCTGCTAGGCTCAGACGAAGGCGGATTCCTTTTCCTGCACATTTTCCTACGCCAGCTCCCGTCTCCTGTGCGCGCGGCTTTGGCTAACTCCCCGTGTCTGGTCGCTGGTGACTGCCGAGGTTTGGCTGAGGAGGCCGATCGGGTCCTGCTGGCTACCAGACGGTTCTCTGTGAAGAGTGTGGCATCGGAGCCTCTGCAACCGGCGTCGGAGGACGGGGCCCGGCAGTGGTGGCTGGAGTGACTGCCCGGAGACGGCGCGGGAGTGGCCTCTGTTTCTTCCACCAGCGGTTTGGCGGCAAGGCGAGGCGCTGCGTCCCTCCATGCATGTTTGAGGCGCCGGGAAACTCCAGGGCCAGCGCTCAGTAGCAGCTGTGGGTGCTGGCAGACGTAGCGAGCTGCTTTCAATACGGACTCGATGTCAGGAAGACGGTTTCTGGTGGACTCATGCTCGCAAAAGAGCCTACTCCTTCCTGCTAAGACAGACAGGTCGGCCGAAGGCGGTGGCCCACAGTTGAGTGCAGCCAACGGTTCGTCCATTGCGATGTTTGGCACAAGGTTGGTGACTGTTTGTTTCCGCGGGCGCCATTTTGAGTGGGACTTTGTAGTCGGCGCCATTACTGTTCCTATTATCGGCGCGGACTTTCTGTGTGCTAATGGTCTGCTGGTTGATGTTGCAAGCCGCCATTTAATTGATGCTGTGTCTTTCGCCACTTTTCCGTGCGAGACAGGGGGAGCTGGGCCATTAACACACGCTAACTTTTTAGCATTAGGGGATGTTTTTCAGCGTTTGCTGGCAGATTTTCCACCTGCCTTTTCCACCGCGGTTACTAAACACGGGGTAGAACATTTCATTCCCACTGTGGGAATGAAATGTGGGACCGCCAGTTTTTGCGTGCGCGCGGCGCCTCAACGCAGTAAAATTGGTTACAGCTAAGGAGGAATTCGCCATCATGGAGCGTCTGGGTATAGTGAGGCGTTCCAACAGCCCGTGGGCCTCGCCGCTTCACGTGGTGCCCAAGGCGGATGGGTCGTGGCGGCCTTGCGGTGACTTTCGCCACCTGAACAACGTCACCGCCAATGACCGCTATCCCATCCCACACATACAGGACTTGTCCATACGCCTGGCAGGTGCCACTATTTTCTCTAAGGTGGACCTGGTGCGCGGCTATCATCAGGTTCCTGTGTGCGCAGAGGATGTGCCCAAGACCGCAGTGATCACCCCATTTGGGCTTTTTGAGTTCGTGCAAATGCCATTTGGCTTGAAGGGGGCAGCGCAAACCTTTCAGAGGCTGATGGACTCGGTGTTGCGTGATCTTGCTTTCGTGTTCGTTTATCTCGATGACATTAGTGGCCAGTCCGTCAGCTGAAGAGCACCTGGTGCACCTGAAACAGGTTTTCCATCGTCTGGACGAACACGGCCTGATAGTCAACCTGGCCAAGTGTCAGTTTGGACTGCCGGTGATTGACTTTTTGGGTCACTGCATTTCGCCGCAAGGCGCGGTCCCGTTGCCTTCTAAGGTGCAAGCGGTGGCGGAATTTCCCCATCCAGTCTCTGTTAAGGCATTGCAGGAATTCTTGGGAATGGTGAATTTCTATAACCGTTTCCTCCCTCGTGCTGCCCACCTCCTTCAGCCACTTTACGAAGCCCTGCGGCTTAAGAAGGCTAACGACCCTGTCGACTGGACTCCCGAACGGGTCCAGGCCTTTGACAGAGCTAAGTGCACCTTGGCTAACGCTGCCCTCCTCGCCCATCCCACACCCACGGTGTCCATAGCTTTAACAACCGACGCGTCTGACATAGCCGTGGGGGCTGTGGTTGAACAGCGTGTGGCGAATGCGTGGCAGCCACTCGCATTTTTTAGCCGCAAACTGCGAGATAGCGAGCGCAAGTACAGCGTTTTTGACCGGGAGTTGCTGGCACTTCACCTTGCAACCCGTCATTTCCGTTTCCTGCTGGAGGGTCGCTCATTCACGGCTTATGTGGATCATAAACCGCTGACTTTCGCCATGTCCAAGGTGACTGAGCCGTGGTCTGCTCGTCAGCAGTGCTAGCGGCCATCTCTGAGTTCACAACGGACATTCAGCATGTGGCCGGGAAGTCCAATCCTGTTGCTGATTGTCTGTCGCGTGTGCTTGTGTGCCCTGTGCACCTCGGTGTGGATTTCTCCGCAATGGCTGCCGACCAGCCCAGCGACCCGGACATCCTTGCCCTTAGGTCAACGCATACCGGTCTCAAGCTAGAGGATGCTGTGATGCAGGAAGGCGGTCCTGCCCTCCTCTGCGATGTCTCCACCGGCCGTCCCCGCCCCGTTCTTCCAGTGGCCTGGCGCCGTCGAGTTTTCGAATCGATTCACTCCCTCTCGCACCCTGGAGTTCGGGCGTCGGTGAAGTTGGTAGGTTCCAAGTTCGTCTGGCCTGGCCTCCGCAAGGACGTCAAGGGGTGGGCGGCTGCATGTGTGGCGTGCCAGCGCGCTAAGGTCCACCAGCACACTAAATCGCCCCTCGAACCGTTTCCAATCCCGGCCAGACGTTTCGACCACGTGCATGTGGACCTGGTGGGCCCTCTACCGTCTTCACGGGGTTTTACGCACCTGCTCACAATGGTAGATCGGACCACCAGGTGGCCAGAGGCTGTCCCTCTGTCCTCCACAACATCCGCGGACGTTGCACGCGCATTTCTTTCCTCCTGGGTTGCCCGTTTTGGCACTTCGTCAGATATCACCTCAGACAGGGGCCCCCAGTTCGTGTCAGAGCTCTGGTCGGCACTTGCGAGATCGTTGGGTGTGCAGATACACCGCACTACCGCGTACCACCCGCAGGCTAACGGCTTGTGTGAACGTTTTCACCGGTCGCTCAAGGCAGCGCTGCACTCTCGGATGTTAACTGGGTGGATCGTTTACCTTGGGTTATGCTCGGGTTGCGTTCGGCTCCTAAGGAGGACCTCGACGCTTCGCCCGATGAGCTGGTGCTCGGTCAGCCGCTCCGTGTCCCTGGGGAATTTTTGCCTGGGAGTTCGGCTCCTCGACCCCGTCCGGCCGTTTATCCTTTTTTGTCCGACAGCACTCGGGTTCCAGGCCCCGTTCACCACTGTTTTCCGCGGTTGCTCATGCCTGCAGAGCTCATGTCGGCTCATTTCGTTTTTGTACGGCATGATGCTCACCGCTCGCCCCTCCAACCCCCATACGATGGCCCATTTGGGGTTTTTGAGACGGGTCCTAAGGGTTTTGTGCTGGATATGGGTGGGTGTAGGGAGCGTGTCACACTTGATAGGCTTAAACCGCCGCACAGGGTGGCAGGCGAAGTTGTGTTTCCGGCCCAGGTTCCCCGTTGGGGTCGTCCTCCTTCCAGGACCCCGGCAGTGTCTTCACGGGTTCAGCATTCTGCTTCTCAGCCGGCTTTGGACTGTGTTTCACCTACTGTTTCGGCTGAGGGATGGCGCAGCCATTATGGCAGGCTGCTTAAGCCTCCAGTGAGACACTGATTTCTTTCCAGGAGTCACTTCTGGGTGTTCGGGGGGGGGGGGCTGTGTGGCGGACACTGGGGGCTGTGCCTCTCACCCAGCAGGGCTGTGGGCTGGGGGCGTGGGTTGTTCCTGCTTTTGGAGTTGAGGAATAAACATCAAACTCACCTTCGTCTCCTGTGTTTTTCCTCATCCTGCCACGATATAATATTTTTGGAAGGACTGTCATCTTAATAAGGTGAATGCTGCCAAGAAATTATATAGGGAGGCTCTTCCATCTTGTTAAGATTTCTTTGAGAGTCTTTATCCAGGGATTAATATTTTCTGCATATAGCTGATTAATTTTGGGGGTAACTTTGATTCGTAAATAATTAAATCCTGATGGAGCCCAGTGAAAAGGCTTGACATAGGCCAGCTCAGAGTTTCCTCTGTTGCCCAAGAGCATTATTTCTGATTTAACAAAATTGACTTTATACCCAGATATTAGGCCACATTCTGTGATACACTCAGTTAAAGCTGGTAATGACTTAGTGGGGTCCATTAATGTCAAAAGGATTTCATCAGCATATAATAAAATCTTATGTTGTTTTGGACCAATTATTACTCCATGAATATTTGGATTTTGTCTGATAGCCTTCGCTAAGGGCTCTATAGCCAGAGCAAATGGAGTAGGGGACAGTGGGCTTCCTTGAGCCATGCCTCTTGTTAATTTAAAGAGAGCAGATAGCAGACCATTTGTCAGAACTGAGGCTGTATAGACGCTTTATATAAGAGTTTGATCTAGCCCAGAAAGTCTGACCCAAAACCAAATCTCTTCATTATTTCAAACATACGTATATTCCCATTCAATTCTGTCAAAGGCCTTTTCGCCATCCATAGAAACAATGGCACCTGGTGTTTGACAAAAATTAAGATAATGAATAATACTGAATAGGCGTCTTGTGTTGTGATAAGAGTCTCGACCCTTAATAAAACCTGTCTGGTCTGCATCCACAATGGAAGTCAAAACCTGCTCCAGCCTGAGAGCCAGTATCTTAGATAATATCTTATTGTCCATGCCAAGAAGGCTAATTGGCCTGTAGGAATAGTTCTGGGTTTCTATTTTTCTTTACTATTAGTGTTATTTTGGCCCTATACATTGATTCTGGCAGTTTATAATCTTCAAATGATTTATTAAAAACTATTAACAATAGATTATTAATTTTCTCCATCACTTTAAAAAAACTCAACTGGGAAGCCATCCTCTCCTGGACATTTCCCTGGTTGGAGTGTGAAGATAGCTTTATCGAATTCTAATTGGGAAATAGGGGACTCCAATAGGCTTGCTTGATCCTCTGATATCTGTGGAATAATTAAGTTATTTAAGAAGTAACCTGCCCTGAGCCTCTCTAAGTCCATCTCTGAACTATATATAAATTAGCATAAAATCTTTTGAACCTCTCATTAATCTGATGATTATTTATTTGTCTTTGATTATTTTCATCCTGTGTAGCTGAAATAAAGGAATTTACAGGAGCATTCCTTGCCAGCCATGCTAAGAAGTGGTTTGGTTTGTTGGCCAATTCAAATAATTTTTGTTTAGCAAATAGAATATCCTTTTCTGCTTTCCAAGTTATCAAATTATGCAGTGCTGTTCTAGCTGATTTAAGTTTTATTAGGGTCACATCTAATTTTGCTGCATAATAGACTTCCTGTAATTGTTTTATTTTATTTTCAATTTCAAGTTGCTTTGCTAATCACTCTTTTTTTCTTTTGGCTTGTATACGAGACAATCATACCCCTCATATAAGCCTTGTATGTATCCCACACAATTTTTGGGTCAGCTCCGTCCTTGTCATTAAATTCTAAAAATAAATCAGTTTGATCTTTCAAAAATGTAATACATTTCTCATCCATAAGCAGCAGTGTATTCATTCTCCAATGGAGTGAACATTGGATCTAAGAGGTTGAATGGACATGACTACAGGAGCATGGTCCAAAAGGGCAATATGGCCAATATCTACATGTTCAACTAAATGAGTAAGACGTCTAGAAACAAAAATATAATCAATGTGTGATGCTGACAGATGAGGCTGAGAGTTAAATGTATATTGCTTTGGAAGTGGTTTATAATGTCTCCATATGTCCAAAAGATCAAACTCCTTATTAATATTTAAGACAGCCTTGGCATTTTTCGATTGAATTGTCTGAGGGGGAAGTCTGTCCATCATTGGGCATAATGTACAGTTAAAATCACCCCCTATTATCATGTTGGTCAGTCCATATCAGCTAGTTGACTAAGTAAAGATGCATAAAAGGCATCATCTTGGACATTAGGGGCACAGACATTTCCTAACAAAATATTTTCACCATGTAGAACCCCTTTAACTAGGATGTCTCTTCCTTCAGTGTCTTTACAGGATGCTGTGACAGTAAATGGCAGATTTTTATGTATTAGGGTAATCACTCCCCTCTTATTTGTTGAGTATGATGAGAAAAAAATCTGACCAACCGTTTCCCTACAATACTTTTTGTGCTCATCATCATTTAAATGTGTTTCCTGTAGAAAAACCATTTGAATCTTATATTTTTTGAGAGAGTTCAGGACAGATTTTCTCTTGACCACATTACAGCCCTGAATATTCCATGTGCTTATCTTAATAGGCATTGACAACAAGTTGTATTATGAATTGTGTGCCGCATATAACTTCAGTCATTAGACATAAACTGGACCAGTCTGTAACCTCAAGTGTAGAATGAACTCTGTTGAACATAGAGATGTGTTCCAAGCAAAAACAGAACAGAACGCTTGGAATCATTAAGAACTTACACAGAAAGAACGTTAAAGAAAAACCTACAAGAAAAATAAAATCTAACCTTGTCTAATGTACTTTCACCATGTAAACAGTACAGCTATAGGAGAGCAAAAACAAATTAGTACAGATTCCCCTTACTGGATTGCAATCATAAGAATACCAGTGTACAATTATGTGAGATTAAAGTGAAATAGGAAAAGCCCCGATATGCAAAGGCGCTTGTTTTAAGTCATTCTGGATTCAGCAGTCATACATGAAGCAGTCCCGGTCTTCATAACCTCAAAGCCAGAGGTTTATTTTGACGTAGGCAGTTTACTGATATAGTAATTGATTTCTTCCATGTTCGAGAAGGAGGAACTAGTGCCATTGGGGTGAAAGATTCTAATGACAGCAGGGTACAATAAGGAGTACCTTATCCCAGCTTCTCTCGCCACACAACACCAAGGTTCTCAGAATCCTGAACGGAACAAGTGCCTGGACCAGAGCTACTTTGGTCGAAAAAGGCTATGAGTAATTTCTGATGGAAGAAGGTGGCGTAGTCTGATGGATCACGATTTCTTTTACATCATGTGGTCGGCCGGGTGCGTGTGCGTCGTTTACCTTGGGAAGAGATGGTACCAGAATGCACTATGGGATGCCGGTGGAGGTAGTGTGATACTCTGAGCCATGTTCTGCTGGGAAACCTTGGGTCCTGGCATTCATGGAGCCGGAGCGCTCGTTAAATCGCGACAGCGGGGATTTAGAACCGCGCTCTGATCAATTCACTTGGCGAATGTCCGCTCTCTGGCCAACAACATGGACGAACTCGTTCTCATAAACGGAAAAAACAAAAACTTGTCCAAATCTGCCGCCCGGTGTCTCACCGAAACCTGGCAAAGTGAGCATATACTGGCAAGCACACTTGATCGTCCGTAACGCCAACTCTTCCGGGCGGACTGCCAAAGGGAGGCGTTATTATGAAAACCACTGCATTTCTGGGCAAGACACGCCCTGTGTAGTATTCAAGCACTAGGATTGGCCAGGCGTCCAAGCGCTAGGATTGGCCAGGCCTCCATGCTCGCGCTAGGCACGCCCACGAGCCTACTCGAGGATTTGAGATCTTTAACCACCTCCGACACAACCGTGTTTGTTTTTTTGTGATTGAATACACTTTTCCACACGTTTTGTGTGCCCTTATTAACAAGTAGTGGTTATCGCCATCAGCCAACTACTTAATACAGAAAAAATTACTCCCTTTCAGGAACTGTTGCTGCACAATATTGTAGCGAATTCGGGGGACAACGCAACCATTTATCCATGCACCTTACGTGCATGGATAAGAAGACACGCTGGGCGCCGACTGGCGGGTCTGATCCTTTAGTCTAGCGGTCAGCGATGGCTCCTGCGGTGCGGGCGATACAGGTTCGCTTCCCGGCCGCGGCAGTTCCAGTCATAGACATATAAAGAGTAAACGCCGCATTGGCTGTTGGGGTGCGAGAAATACGGTCGCCATCTTGGACCGGTCATCCTACGAGTTGCCTAGCAGCAGAATACACGACTGAGAAAGATGCCAGAACACTGTTCAGCATGTTCCTACTCCAATCGACGGACCGTCGAAAACAGGGCTCGGGGGATTACTTTTCACAAGTAAGATTGAACATCACTATTGGTTGTATTTTGTGAATATAATATTACTGTACTGTATTTATGTCCAACTGCGAAATCGTAGCCAGCTAGCTAGGCTATGCTCAGTGCCGGTGTTCACCCGGCTATGAACTGAGACTTTATAAGTCATATTCCATAACACCGACTTTACAACTGACAAAAGAATGCTATTTGTGGTGTATGAAACACTAATATTGTTCTAAACTGTTTAAGTAGATAACTGGAAAGTGCACACGGCAGACTTATGACAGTAACGTAGTATATTTATTCTTACGCTGTAACAACCTAGCTATCCCGAGTAGAGTGAAGTACCAAGAGGACGCCCTGGTGGCGATTCTGCCTTATATACTCTTCAGGAACAACCAATAGCTGACCTCCACCTCATTCAGCACCAATCACATTGGTCTGTGCACATTCAAAACCAACCAACCCACACTGGTTAATATTCTGTGTTGGGAACACCACAGCTCCTCCCCTGTAAATTCAAACTTCTTTTTTTTTCTAGGATTCTACCATATCCTTTTTTTTAAGCTCATAACCATGTACAGTATTTCTTCAACAGTAACCATACATTACATTACATATTTCTTTTTTTTTAACCAATCTGCATGTCAGTCACAAGTTCAGTCTATCAGGAGGACGTCTGTCTCTCACAGGACGAGTGTTCCTTTCCACAACTGGCGGTGGTGGTTCTGACACATCAGTGTCTGCATTGAAATCATCAATCTCCCAAGAAGCTCCATCACAAGAGTCCATTTGAGTCTGATCTGGATTTCCCTTGACACCCAACATCTGGTTCACATGTCTTTTCACACAATTTCCATTTACTTCAACACTGTATGTGACAGGACCCAACGCTTCACTTATAACTCCATTCAACCATTTCTCCCCTCCCCTGTAATTTTTCACCAATATGTGTGGACCAACCTTAAAAGACCTAACACGGGGAAGATTTGGTTCAGACTCGGTCTGCATTCTCTGAGAGAACTTTGGTTTGATAAGACACAACCTGGTTCGCACCTGTCTTCTCAGAAATAGCTCAGCTGGGGTCTTTCCTGTCTTAGTATGGGGTGTGTTTCTGTACCCAATCAGAAAATTTGCTACACAGTGCTCAAGCGTCATACCACCAATGGCTCTATTCTTTGCTAGGGATTTCTTAAGATTTTGGACCAATCTTTCAGCTAAACCATTACTTGCAGGATGGTATGCAGGTGACTTGATGTGTTTATTGTATTTAGAAATCACGTCAGGACACAGCGCTGTCGCTCGACACAACCTCTCCGTGGCATTCTTTATTTAGACTGACACAGCATCAAAGGCAGACCCGATCAAACAACCCAGAGCCCGCAGGCATCACCAATCGATCCCAGCACAATAGAACAGCACCAAATCAAATGCAGCACTGTCGATGTGTGCAGACATAACAGTGTTTTACTCCATTTTTAGTCAAAAATGACTCAAACTTTTGTGATAACGAACTGAGGTCCGTTATCAGTTACAACCTCTTTAGGCAACCCATAAGCTGCAAATAAATTTCTCATTGCTTCAATTGTGTTAGATGAAGTAGTAGTGGTCATGGGAACTATCTCTGGCCATCTAGCATAGGCATCCATCACTACTAAAAACATCTGCTTGTGGTCCTCAGCAAAATCAAGATGTACTCTTTCCCATGGACTCGAAGACCATTTCCATGTATGTATTGGTGCGGTAGCAGGCATACTACGCTGCTGCTGACAAATAGTACACTGATTTACTTCACGTTCAATACTGTCATCTAATGTAGGCCACCAGAATAAACTTCTGGCGAGGGACTTCATTTTAACTATTTCCCAGTGGTGCTCATGTAATTCAGACAATAGCCTGTCTCTTAGTTTATCAGGCACTACCACACGGTAACCCCATAATAGACAATCATCCTCAATGCTAAGCTCTAATTTTCTCTGAAAATAAGGCTTCAGTGACTCATCCTGTACATGTTTAGGCCATCCAGTTAACACCAACTGTTTAACCACTCTTAACACAGGATCTCTGTCTGTTTCTTTGGCTATTTCTCTAGCAGTAAGAGGTAAGTCTTCCAGGTAAGACACTCTGTAAATTGGGTTTGACACCACATCTACATCAGGCTTCACAGGTAATCTTGATAAAGCATCAGCATTGCTATGCTGCTCTGACTTCTTGTACTGGATTTCGTATGTATACGCTGCCAAAATTAGAGCCCACCTTTGTAATCTAGCGGCGGCCAGTGTTGGCACACCTGTTTTAGGCCCCAGAATTTTCAACAGTGGCTTGTGGTCTGTCAATAACAAGAATGTCCTTCCATAAAGATACTCATGGAATTTCATAACTCCAAAAACAAGACCCAGTGCCTCTTTTTCCAGTTGAGAGTAATTCTGTTCTGTTTTAGTTAACATTCTGGA
Source organism: Lampris incognitus (assembly GCF_029633865.1). NCBI lineage: Eukaryota > Metazoa > Chordata > Actinopteri > Lampriformes > Lampridae > Lampris > Lampris incognitus. Next base: position 32,824,018 of record NC_079215.1, read on the forward strand.
TGCAAATGCGATAGGTCTCTCACTTCCATCTTTCATTTTGTGGCTGATTACAGCACCAATTCCATAAGCAGAAGCATCACATGCTAGTATGATATGTAACTCTGCATCAAAATGTACTAACAATTTATCTGACTGAAGAGACTTCTTTGCACTATCAAATGCACTTTGACATTTCTCTGACCATTCCCAGGTTGCATCTTTATGCAGCAATGCTGTCATTGGATGAATCAGAGTAGATAGATTAGGGATAAACTTCCCATAGTAGTTTAACAGAGCTAAGAATGACCTGAGTTCAGTTACATTTTTCGGAACTGGAGCCCTCTGAATAGCATCTGTCTTTTCCTTCATTGGATGTATGCCCATGGCATCAATGACATGCCCTAAGTATGAAACGCTGTTCTGCATGAATGCACACGTCTCTCTTTTAACCCTGAGATTGTAAGTTTCAAGTCTATTAAGCACCTCTTCCAAGTTATTCAGGTGCCTTTCTGTATCTTTTCCAGTAATTAAGATGTCATCTAAATAACAGATGACCCCTTCCATGCCCTGAAGAACCTGATCCATAATCTTTTGAAAATAGTAGGGGCGCTAGCAACACCGTAGGGTAACCTATTGTAGAGATACAACCCTCTGTATGTGTTGATAGTTAGGTAATGTCTTGAATTGTCCTCTAACAGAACTTGCTGATAAGCCTGCGACAAGTCTAATTTGGTAAACTGCTGACCTCCTGCTAGTTTAGCAAATAAATCTTGGGTTTTGGGTAGTGGATACTGTTCCACATTCAACCATGGATTGATGGTGACCTTGTAGTCTCCACATATTCTCACACTGTCATCCTTTTTAGGCACACAAACTATTGGAGCTGCCCACTCACTGTAATTAATGGGTGAGATGACACCTTCAGCTTCCAATTTTACCAGTTCTCTCTCTACGGCTTCTCTTAATGCATAAGGCACGTTTCTAGGCTTACAGAACTTGGGCACTGCATCTGGAACTACATGTAGTCTGGCTTCAATACCTTTTAACTTGCCTAGCTCAGGTTTGAACACTGATGCATGTCTGGCACACACATCATCCACTGTATCAGGAGCCACTCTGTTGACTCTTGACCAGTCTAGCTTTAATTGACTTATCCAGTCTCTGCCCATTAATGCAGGACCTCTTCCTTTCACGACTAGTAGTTCTAGCTTTTCTGAGCGTTCCTTGCATTTCACCTTTGCTGCGAATTTTCCTATCAGCGGCAATGATTCCTCACTGTAGGTTTTCAGCACACAATTTGCAGGACTAAGTTTTACAACTTTAAACCTGCGTTTAAGTAGAGTTTCAGATATCACTGACACGGCTGCGCCAGTGTCTACCTCCATTTTCACCCTTGTACCATTTACACTGACATACACATAGTAGGGTTTCACAATGTCACCTTTACCCGTGTCCATTGCAAAAAGTTCGGCCCCTCCACTGTCCAATGTCTGACCAGTGTCAATGTTCTGTACAGCATCCACCATGTACCTTGTCGGCACACAGCAGTCGTCTCTGGCACTGCAGAGCTGAGGCTGGATAGGATCTCCATCTGCCCGAAGACTGTGAGCGTTGCTCTGGTCCACGTGCATGAGAGCGTGGCAACATTCCAAATGCCTGGTCCCTTTCAATGCCTTGCCATAGCTTCCTTCTTTAGGTGAACGGCATGCTTTTGCGATGTGTCCCTTTTTTTTGCACTGGTGACACTGCGTCCTTGAACCTGCATTCATCCGGTCTATGGCCTTTTCCATTGCAGCGATAGCAGGGCTTTCCATTAGCTGTAGACTTTACCGTAGCCTCTCTATGCTTTAGGTTAGCCTTCTTTTCTACCACATTAGCTTTATAGCCTTTCTGTGCAAACTGTTGCGCACTGTTGCCTTTTGTTACCTTAAAAGAAAGCGCCATTTCAACTGGGAGCTGTAACGTTAAGTCGTTTGTGTGAGCCGCATTGAGTAACCAATCTCTTAGCTCACTGCTCTTAACTCCACAGACAAACCTATCACACAGTGCTTCATCTAAAAATGTTCCAAATTTGCATGTGGCTGCTAACTTTCTCAAACTTGCAATGTACTCACTTATTGTTTCGTTTTCCTTTTGGTTTCTTCCGTGAAACTTGCATCTCTCGGCAATAAAGTTGGTTTTCGGGATGTAGTGCTTTTCTAGCATTCCCACCAGTACTTCATATGTTTTACCCGATGGCTTATCTGGTGCACACACATCCATCAGCAAGCTATGTGCCCTTTTTCCTACCACCGTAAGAAATACCGCTTTGGTTTTCTCATCTCGAGTGTCCAATCCATTTGCTGCGAAGTACCGCTCTAACCGCTGGCGATAACTATCAAAACTTTCCTCACTTTCCTCGAAGTGGAAATCTTCTGGCTTACCGAATGCCATCTTCTGTTCGACGGTCCTTTCACTCACCGAACGTCTCTCTCTGGTTGTTCGTCTTTACTTCTGCCTCGCCGGAGCTGCTTGACATGCTAACTCTGTGACTTCCAACTTAAACATCCCATCCTCGTCGCCAAACTGTGGTGTATGAAACACTAATATTGTTCTAAACTGTTTAATTAGATAACTGGAAAGTGCACACGGCAGACTTATGACAGTAACGTAGTATATTTATTCTTACGCTGTAACAACCTAGCTATCCCGAGTAGAGCGGAGTACCAAGAGAACGTCCTGGTGGCGATTTTGCCTTATATACTCTTCAGGAACAACCAATAGCTGACCTCCACCTCATTCAGCACCAATCACATTGGTCTGTGCACATTCAAAACCAACCAACCCACACTGGTTAATATTCTGTGTTGGGAACACCACACTATTGTACAAATAAAACAATATAAACGTTACTGGTATTATATTGACCAGCGAATTTTACACAGGTGGCACAGACTGTATTATTCACATGTAATCCATCCTAACAACAGTAAGATAGGGGAGAACCGGGGCGAAAGTAACACGCCGCGAAATTAGCACAGAGCTTTTTTCGAAGGAAACAAAACAGGACGCGATGCAATTAAGTCAGTGTTTGTGTTTATAAGACCTCTCCCTTCTCCCAAAAAAAACTGGCGCGATACGCAGTTATTTAAAAAAGTTATAGTGCGAAAGCTGTCCTGTGATGTGTGCCGTGCGAGCCTTGTCAGAGATGCTGTCCCATCATCATTTGACGAGAGCTACCCGCCACCTTCTAGCCCTGAAACACAACGGCGGGTGGCCTAGTGATTCCATCACAAGGCACAGTGAAGGTTTGATTTCATTATCTTGTTTTAAAAAATATTTTGATCTTTGTATATTAAAGTTGCTTTGTTCTTTGTTATTATTTTCTCTGTTCTGTAAAGTGTCTTTGAGCACAGTGTAAAGCGCTATATAAATATAATGTAATATTATTATTATAAGGTGCTGAGAGCTGCAGAGAGGGTGATTCGCCAAGCTGCAACAAAGCAAGCTGCAAGCAAGCTGTCTACAGTCACCCACATCGTCCGAGGGGAGATTGGCACGGAGGATGTTTTTCTGCTTGGGAAACACATTGAGGAGACACAGTTTGGCATCGACAACCACCACTACAACTTGTTGTCTTTGGTTGTGTCTGTGTTTCTCAAGATAAGGTTGCACCACATTGCAAAACTCACCTCTCTTGACCTGCAGAAAGGGAGCACGAGAAAGAAACTCTGCAAAACAGTCCTCTTTCAAGGGTTTTAGGGGTTTCATGTCAAACTTTAATTAGCAACTTTTATTTTTTCCCCTACATTGTTACGCTACATTGTTTATATATGTATCTCCCTTTAAGATATACACTACCGTTCAAAAGTTTGGGATCACATTGAAATGTCCATATTTTTGAAGGAAAAGCACTGTACTTTTCAATGAAGATAACTTTAAACTACTCTTAACTTTAAAGAAATACACTCTATACATTGCTAATGTGGTAAATGACTATTCTAGCTGCAAATGTCTGGTTTTTGGTGCAATATCTACATAGGTGTATAGAGGCCCATTTCAAGCAACTATCACTCCTGTGTTCTAATGGTACAATGTGTTTGCTCATTGGCTCAGAAGGCTAATTGATGATTAGAAAACCCTTGTGCAATCATGTTCACACATCTGAAAACAGTTTAGCTCGTTACAGAAGCTACAAAACTGACCTTCCTTTGAGCAGATTGAGTTTCTGGAGCATCACATTTGTGGGGTCAATTAAACGCTCAAAATGGCCAGAAAAAGAGAACTTTCATCTGAAACTCGACAGTCTATTCTTGTTCTTAGAAATGAAGGCTATTCCATGTGAGAAATTGCTAAGAAATTGAAGATTTCCTACACCGGTGTGTACTACTCCCTTCAGAGGACAGCACAAACAGGCTCTAACCAGAGTAGAAAAAGAAGTGGGAGGCCGCGTTGCACAACTGAGCAAGAAGATAAGTACATTAGAGTCTCTAGTTTGAGAAACAGACGCCTCACAGGTCCCCAACTGGCATCTTCATTAAATAGTACCCGCAAAACACCAGTGTCAACATCTACAGTGAAGAGGCGGCTGCGGGATTCTGGGCTTCAGGGCAGAGTGGCAAAGAAAAAGCCATATCTGAGACTGACCAATAAAAGAAAAAGATTAAGATGGGCAAAAGAACACAGACATTGGACAGAGGAAGACTGGAAAAAAGTGTTGTGGACGGATGAATCCAAGTTTGAGGTGTTTGGATCACAAAGAAGAACGTTTGTGAGACGCAGAACAAATGAAAAGATGCTGGAAGAATGCCTGACATCATCTGTTAAGCATGGTGGAGGTAATGTGATGGTCTGGGGTTGCTTTGGTGCTGGTAAGGTGGGAGATTTGTACAGGGTAAAAGGGATTCTGAATAAGGAAGGCTATCACTCCATTTTGCAACGCCATGCCATACCCAGTGGACAGCGCTTGATTGGAGCCAATTTCATCCTACAACAGGACAATGACCCTAAACACACCTCCAAATTGTGCAAGAACTATTTAGAGCAGAAGCAGGCAGCTGGTATTCTATCGGTAATGGAGTGGCCAGCGCAGTCACCAGATCTGAACCCCATTGAGCTGTTGTGGGAGCAGCTTGACCGTATGGTACGCAAGAAGTGCCCATCCAACCAATCCAACTTGTGGGAGCTGCTTCTGGAAGCGTGGGGTGCAATTTCTCCAGATTACCTCAACAAATTAACAGCTAGAATGCCAAAGGTCTGCAATGCTGTAATTGCTGCAAATGGAGGATTCTTTGACGAAAGCAAAGTTTGATGTAAAAAAAATCTTATTTCAAATACAAATCATTATTTCTAACCTTGTCAATGTCTTGACTCTATTTTCTATTCATTTCACAACATATGGTGGTGAATAAGTGTGACTTTTCATGGAAAACACAAAATTGTTTGGGTGATCCCAAACTTTTGAACGGTAGTGTATATATACACAAACCCCAATTCCAATGAAGTTGGGACATTGTGTAAAATGTGAATAAAAACAGAATACATGATTTGCAAATCCTTTTCAGGCATGAAATTCAAAATGAGTGAATATTTGCAAAAAACAATAAAGTTTATCAGTTTGAACATTAAATATCTTGTATTTGTAGTGTATTCAATTGAATATAGGTCGAAAAGGATTTGCAAATCATTGCATTCTGTTTTTATTCACGTTTTACACAACGTCCCAACTTCATTGGAATTGGGGTTTGTATATATATATATATATACATATATATATATATACACACACACACACACACATATATATATATACATACGTATATATGTTTTTTTATATATATATAGTCCAGTTCCCCAGCATATCAAGTAGTCAAACAAGTAGAAAGTACAATGATTGATGTACCAGTGCAAACAAGTCCAGTCTGAGTTCAGTCCAGTGCAATCAGTGCATTGTGAGGTAGGACACCAGGTATGGGGAAGCTATGTTTCATAGGTCTTCAGTTGAGTGATGAAACATCTCTGTCAATAAATGTTTTATCCAGATGAACTGATTCAAATTTCTTTGCTTTTCTTAACAGCTAGACTGGCACTTACAAATAAGAAAGTCTTCATTTTGCTAAAATAGGACTCAGTGAACCTTATTCAGCGGTGAGCATTTATCTTGAAATTGCAATCAAATTTCCTATTGGGCCTATATGTTATTATTGATGGTGTGATCAAACTGAGATGGCGCAGCAGAACAATTCCATTCATTCTTCACCCGGGTTAACATTCATAATATTATATCAGTATCGTGGTGACTTTTTGACGACAGGCTGACGCTACTCAAAGCGACGTTGTGTTTTTGTTTTTGTTAGCTTAGCTATTTTTTCCACAAAAGGACAAGTGATTGTTCGGTATTATGTAATTGGTTGATCGCGATAATCGCAGTTTGTTAATAAGCACACACAAAAAATGTGGGGGTCATAATTTAATAACAATTTAATGAGAGAGGACACCAGAATGCCTTTAGCCTATTCTTTATTAGAGGTCGGGTAACAGAGGTGTTAAAGTTACTACGATACTGATAATATCGTGGCGGATTCGGGGGACAACGCAACCACTGGAACTGCCGCGGCCGGGAAGCGAACCTGTATCGCCCGCACCGCAGGAGACATCACTGACCGCTAAACTAAAGGGTCAGACTCGCCAGTCAACGGCCAGCGTGTCTTCTTATCCATGCACGTTACACTATCCTCCTCCTCCTCCTCCGGGAAGTGCGTCCCCGCGCTTAAGCATATCAGCTCCTTCACGCCTCAGGGTGCCTACGCTTCCGATGGCCTTACGGTCGCTCCATCCCACTTCTGACACCAATGTAGCGAATTCGGGGGACAACGCAACCACTGGAACCATAGACATATAAAGAGTAGACGCCGCATCGACCGCTACTGCCTATTGGCGCTGACGAGCCGTGGGGCCGCCATCTTGGACCGGTCACCCGCTCCACTCAGTGTAATGTGTTTGGCAGGCGCAATGAACTGTCAGAGCAGTTAATCAATCATAACTCGCTGAATACCAAACTGATTTCCACGCCTTTTTTGTTGCTGAAAACGTCATACATGTAGCTATGATACAGGACACATGGTTTGATGTATTTTAATATTCATAGTTGGCTTAACAGTAATAGAATATTCTGATATATGATATATGTGATGTATAATAGGTAGCTACCGTATTGTTCTGAATATAAGACGGGGTTTTTACCCTGGAAATACGTATGAAAAAGTGGGGGTCGTCTTACATTCGAGGTCTAGACTTTTGAATGTCAATATACATTCTCACTCAGTCAGATTTGTTTCAAGACAGTTCTAAAATTAGACCACTTCGATGGTTAATGCAGTTATTGAAATGTTGAAATGGTTATTTTTTCACTATGAGATGGATAGTCTCCACAGACTACAGTTTATTTTCATTTGTATGCTATTTAAATACCATAACACATTCATTTACAAATGTATTTAAAATGTTTTATTTAAATGTGACAATTTCATCTAAAATATATTGAAAACATAATTTTATTTAAAAGCTGTTAAACAGACTACCTTGTTTTATTCAATGTGTTTTTATTATCATTATTTTCAAATGTAATTTTTTTCTTTATAAAACCAATATTTGCAAAAATAATTTTTCCAAAAATTAGTCTTGGAAAAGGGGGGGTCGTCTTATAATCAGGGTCGTCTTATATTTGGAACAATACGGTATTTAGCAAAACACTCACTATAAATATACACTACCGTTCAAAAGTTTGGGATCACCCAAACAATTTCGTGTTTTCCATGAAAAGTCACACTTATTCACCACCATATGTTGTGAAATGAATAGAAAATAGAGTCAAGACATTGACAAGGTTAGAAATAATGATTTGTATTTGAAATAAGATTTTTTTTACATCAAACTTTGCTTTCGTCAAAGAATCCTCCATTTGCAGCAATTACAGCATTGCAGACCTTTGGCATTCTAGCTGTTAATTTGTTGAGGTAATCTGGAGAAATTGCACCCCACGCTTCCAGAAGCAGCTCCCACAAGTTGGATTGGTTGGATGGGCACTTCTTTGAGCAGATTGAGTTTCTGGAGCATCACATTTGTGGGGTCAATTAAACGCTCAAAATGGCCAGAAAAAGAGAACTTTCATCTGAAACTCGACAGTCTATTCTTGTTCTTAGAAATGAAGGCTATTCCATGCGAGAAATTGCTAAGAAATTGAAGATTTCCTACACCGGTGTGTACTACTCCCTTCAGAGGACAGCACAAACAGGCTCTAACAGGTACTATTTAATGAAGATGCCAATTGGGGACCTGTGAGGCGTCTGTTTCTCAAACTAGAGACTCTAATGTACTTATCTTCTTGCTCAGTTGTGCAACGCGGCCTCCCACTTCTTTTTCTACTCTGGTTAGAGCCTGTTTGTGCTGTCCTCTGAAGGGAGTAGTACACACCGGTGTAGGAAATCTTCAATTTCTTAGCAATTTCTCGCATGGAATAGCCTTCATTTCTAAGAACAAGAATAGACTGTCGAGTTTCAGATGAAAGTTCTCTTTTTCTGGCCATTTTGAGCGTTTAATTGACCCCACAAATGTGATGCTCCAGAAACTCAATCTGCTCAAAGAAGTGCCCATCCAACCAATCCAACTTGTGGGAGCTGCTTCTGGAAGCGTGGGGTGCAATTTCTCCAGATTACCTCAACAAATTAACAGCTAGAATGCCAAAGGTCTGCAATGCTGTAATTGCTGCAAATGGAGGATTCTTTGACGAAAGCAAAGTTTGATGTAAAAAAAATCTTATTTCAAATACAAATCATTATTTCTAACCTTGTCAATGTCTTGACTCTATTTTCTATTCATTTCACAACATATGGTGGTGAATAAGTGTGACTTTTCATGGAAAACACAAAATTGTTTGGGTGATCCCAAACTTTTGAACGGTAGTGTATATATATATATATATATATATATATATATATATATATATATATATTTCGGCTGCTCCCGTTATGGGTCGCCACAGCAGATCATCCGTTTCCATTTCTTCCAGTCTTCTGCATCTTCCTCTGTCACACACGCCACCTGCATGTCTTCCCTCACCACATCCATAAACCTCCTCTTTGGCCTTCCTCGTTTCCTCTTCCCTGGCAGCTCCATATTCAGCATCCTTCTCCCAATATACCCAGCATCTCTACTCCACACATGTCCAAGCCATCTCAATCTTGCCTCTCTTGCTTTGTCTCCAAACCGTCCAATTTGAGCGGTCCCTCTAATATAATCATTCCTAATCCTGTCCTTCTTCGTCACTCCCAGTGAAAATCTTAGCATCTTCAACGCTCAGTGCCACTGTCTCCAAACCATCTAACATAGCTGGTCTCACAACCATCTTGTAAACCTTCCCTTTAACTCTTGCTGGTACCTTTCTGTCGCAAATCACTCCTGACACTCTTCTCCACCCACTTCACCCTGCCTGCACTCCCTGTTACTTTGGACAGTTGACCCCAAGTATTTAAACTCGTATGCCTTCGCCACCTCCACTCCTTCATCCTGACCATTCCACTTTCCTCCCTCTCATTCATGCATAGATATTCCGTCTTGCTCCTACTGACTTTCATTCTTCTTCTCTCCAGTGCATACCTCCACCTCTCCAGGCTCTCCTCAACCTGCACCCTACTCTCGCTACAGATCATAATGTCATCCGCAAACATCATAGTCCACGGAGACTCTTGCCTGATCTTGTCCGTCAACCTGTCCATCACCACTGCAAGCAGGAAAGGGCTCAGAGCTGATCCTTGATGTAATCCCACCTCCACCTTGAACCCATCTGTCATTCCACCTCACCATTGTCACACTTCCCTCATACATATCCTGCACCACTCCTACATCTCTGCAACTCCCGACTTCCTCATACAATACCACACATCCTCTCTCGGCACCCTGTCATATGCTTTCTCTAAATCCACAAAGACACAATGTAACTCCTTCTGACCTACTCTACATATACTTCTCAGTCAACATTCCCAAAGCAAACATCGCATCTGTGGTGCTCTTTTGTGGCATGAAACCATACTGTTGCTCGCTAATCATCACCTCTCCTCTTAACCGACCTTCTATTACTCTTTCCCATATCTTCATGCTGTGGCTGATCAACTTTATACCTCTGTAGTTGCTACAGTTCTGCACATCGCCCTTGTTCTTGAAAATCGGTACCAGTATGATTCTTCTCCACTCCTCGGGCATCCTCTCACTTTCCAAGACTGTGTTAAACAATCTAGTTAAAAACCCCACTGCAAATTTTCACTGTACATATTCTCACATTCGTGTATATCCTTTTTGTGTGTGTTGTTGTAATGGTTTATGCTGTATGCTTGTTTTTCTCTTTCTTTTTGCACTGGAACTGAGCTACCATGCTGTACCAAAACAATTACCACAAACACTGTTGTGTGGCAATAATAATAAAGTATCTAAATCTATCTAAAAATAAGTTGCTGGTAATGGTTTGGCAGTTTAGACATATATAGCCTAACTTTTCATAGAATGTTACATTAACCAATATATTTACTATTTAAGTTTTAAAGGGAACAAAGAAAAATCCCATGCATGATTTTTCTGTGAGATATGTCATGACTTTTCATTTTCCCCTCACTTTAAAAAAACGCTATTTAAAGTTTTATTACGACGGCTTTTATTTTTTAAATACGGGCCGGAAGTTGCTGCTATCTTGACGCTTCCCAGCTAACCTAGTTATCATTGTCTGCTGTCACTTCTGGAGGTCCAGTAACTTTTATGATTAGCCCAGTCGTTTTACGTAGCAGATATGAACAGTAGTGGAAGCTAGTGTAATCTAAAGCTGTTTTTCCATACAAAGACAATTGATCGTCCTTACTTGCTAGCTCGGCTGAAAAAGCGCAGAGCGTTGCCGCCGTCCCGTCATAGGCTGCATTCAAGACAACGCGCGTTGAGTGGTCGGACCATCCCTCGCCGTACTTGGGGAAATTTCGTTCGGCGTACTCGTTGAATGGTAAGCAATCGTCTTAAGACAATTTTAAGTTACTAAAATGTATCACTGAGTCAACCTTCTTATTTCTATGCGTTGTTCGTGATCTGAAAATTAGTTGCTGTACGCCAGGAGGCTTCTCTGTTGACATTTGAACGGTTCGTACTCCTGCGAAACAAACACCCGTTTCTCAAGTTCAGCCATTATTATACAGTCCACATCAGAGTTTGTCCAGAACGCAGCATTATGATGCGACCGTCTACGCGCCTTTTTGTTATGGCCGGTCAGCATCAGCTGTGACTGAGAGCTTCAGACACCAGTGACTAACATTAAAACATTACAATGATATAGGTCGCACTTTTAGCGTCTGTTGGTTTTAAACAGTCGGGGACTTTAAATAATCAAGGTTTTGTGCCATCAAGTTTAAGAGGACCAACTTCTATTTTAGACACTTTTCTACTTCGCTAAAGGATAGATGTACAGTTGCAGATGATACACAGCCCACCGGTGGTATGACTGAATTATTTTCTAGTCAACATATAACCAACCATGTATCTACCGATGACTTTCAAAACACTGGCACTCAAGTACTCAAGTTTTGATGATAAGCTGATTTCGGTACCTCTTTTTTAGGCTAGGATATCTTTCATGTGGTATGATACAGTAAGTTGGAATCCTTAAAATGTTTTTGTTCAAGTACAATTTATTGATCGTGAATTTAACATCGAGAACGGCATTACAAGAAATAAGTCTGTAACATTTCTATTTGTTTTCAGGTATTAGTGGGTGTGTAATGAACAGAAGATGAGCAAGTGGACGGACAGGCTGAAGAAAGTTGAACTGCTTTCCCAGTCTTTCCATCAGACTCCCTTGACCACACGCTATAAACCTCGCTTATGGACATGCCAACCATCCTCCGTCTGGAAACTCTTCCCTCGACAAAGTATGGCTATCAAGTTTGCACAGAGTTGCAAAGAGGTACAGAAAGCATTGTTCATCCTTCAACACATCTTTTTTTTTTTCAAATCAGGCTGTATGTTACATCAAACTTTCCTTCATCCAGTATGTGAAATTCATTCTTTCCTAGGATGCACATATTTTTGCCCTTGAAAAAGAAAATACCATCCAAGGCCAAAGGCTGTATTTGGTCACCAGTTACAGTGAGCTATGGCATTACTACAGGTATGTGTTTGGACAACCTCACATAATTCTACTGGTCCACTTTTGTGTTTGTGATAATTTTGCTTACATGCTGCCCTGACCAACCTCTTCCTAGGACTTACCGTCAATCACTGATGCACTGCTACGAGGTGATTCCAGAAGGGGCTGTTTGCAAACTTTATTTTGACTTGGAGTTCCACAGGCCCTCCAATAAAGGGCTTGATGGAAAAGCAATGGTGTCTTTTCTTATTCAGGTAGGCCACTGTTCTGCATATTCAGCATGCTCAGTTAACATTGTACACAGAGCAAAACAGGATAGGCGCTCGCTAACTTTTTGTTGTCCCTGTGTTGTGCATTCTCAGTATGTTTGTGAAAAGCTGATGGAAGTTTATGGGATCACCTGCACCGTGAAAGATGTCCTGAACCTTGATTCTAGCACAGATGAGAAGTTCAGTCGTCATCTTATCTTCAATTCACCACATGCAGCTTTCAAAGACAACATACATTTGGGTAGGCTCCACATTATGTTAAAGATACAACAGCGATACAAAATAAGATGCAGCCAATTATCCATCTGGATTATGTTGCATGTTTTTTTTATTTTTTTTATTTAAACGAATTGCTGTTTAAGAAATGTGTCACAACGTTTCCTTATTCCTGATTTCATGATGAAATGTTCTGTCATTTATTTTTTCCAGGTAGATTTGTACATGCAATTTTTGAAGGAATTCTGAGCATGCCCAAAAGAGGAAGTCAGTCAAATGATGATGTGAACTTGGTGTCAGAAGATAACAGTCCACGGTCTGTTCTTTAGTGTTGTAACTCTCTAATTACTTACTCTACTGTAGTTTAATTTTTATGAATGATTCAATAATGGGACTATGTGTGACCCTTGAATAACATACTTTTGCTGACAGTAGAATTAAGGATCCAGCAGAGGCATGTGGGACAGCTGAGAAGCCACATCACAAGAGGAAGAGGCGGGAAGAGAGAGACCTCAGGTGCCTTCTGGTGAAAAACAAGAAGGGCCAGGAATGTCTCTTTGTGGATCTTGGTAAGAGAATTCTTTAGATATTTGACAGTGTTTTATTATTATTATTATTAATACTACTACTACTACCTTTATAGGCGTATATACCAAGAACAGAAATTTCCGACTTTACAAGTCAACAAAGTCTGGAAAGAGTGCAGCATTCACCGTTGCAGATGACAATGAATTCCTTGCCAAAAGTGAGAGGAACATTTCTGCAGAGGAGAGCCTGTTCTTTGCTTCTTTAGTTTGCAACATGAGGTATGATGATCATACTTACCCAGTTTTAACATTATCCTTATTGAGACACTGCACTGGAAATTATTCCTCTTTATCAGTTTCACTGGTCAGAGAATTCTTACATGGGACTGTCCTGACACAGAGGGAAACTCCTCAGTACATCATCATCATCAGCAGAGGTCGACAACAACTCTTGGTAACTATAAACTGAGGGCAGGGGCTTATTGTTGACACGTACACATGTATATTATCTGTAATTTGGGATCTATATGAGTTTCAGGGATTTGTCTTGTAAAAGTTTCCTAACATCAATATTTTTCATTGGAATTGAGGGATTTTCATATTCTCTCTTGTTAGGGTTGTTGGCTGGTTACCAGTACTCTCCTTACCAGGACGTAGATAATTTTGTACTAACTGTCATTCAAAAGGATGGAATACAAGGAAGTATGTATTTAGCTATCACAGCCTGCATACCTACAACTCATGTCAATTTCTACACATCATCATCAACCAGACATGTTAACAATGACAACATATGCTTTGTCATTCATTATATTGTGATCATGTTGTGTTGAGAGGAACTCAAATCTCTGTTGTATCAAATGAGACAGCTTTTGAAAATGACATCTTTTTAAGAGTGTACTCTACAATGATGAAAGTTTAATAGTTTGTGTCAGAAGTGTCACTGCGCTTACCTCCACAGGCATAAGACAGTGGAATTACTTTGTTTCCGAACAATTGCTCGTCTATGACATACTGAAATACCGCTGGTGTGAAAATGTCGGGAGATTCCATAAAAGCAACAACATCATGTAAGTGTTTCTCACGTCCTGTAGAGATAAAGAAATAGATGGATATTCTATTGATTATTTAGCTTAGTTAAGAGTTAAATGGATACTTTGCTTAATTTCCAATTCCATTTTATTTTTTTTCCACAGCCAGTGCATTCACATTGACATAGCAGGTTAAACAAACTGTCCACAAAAAAAGCAGATTTTTACATCTATATGTGTACTCTGTCCTTATGATCTGCCCTCATTTGCCTGGGTAGGATTCTTGTGGATCTCAAAGAGGAAGTCTGGTACCAGAAGTGTCATGATCCAGCCTGCAAGAACTTCAGATCCTCAAGTATGCAGTGGCTCATAGTGGATCTATGCTGTTTTACAAATCCGAACACTGAAGCATACACATTCTGTGCTCTATGTGATACACTGTGTGAAACTAAACATTTGTGCTACCATAGGTTACCCACTACCACAAGAGATCTGTACCAGCCATCTCATGAAAATGGTTAGTTCTCCTCTTTTCCACTACCATTCTTAATGACTAGACAGCTTTCTACTCTACTTAAATTACATTTTACTCCAGAGATTAGAAAAAGCGGACTTCGGTCCGAGTAGTGTAGCGGTCTATTCCATTGCCTACCAACATGGGGATCAGCGGTTTGAATCCCTGTGTTACCTCCGGCTTGGTCGGGTGTCCCTACAGACACAATTGGCCGTGTCTGCGGGTGGGAAGCCGGATGTGGGTATGTGTCCTGGTCGCTGCACTAGCGCCCCTCTGGTTGGTCGGGGTTCCTGTTCAGTGGGGAGGGGGAACTGAAGGGAATAGCGTGATCCTCCCATGTACTACATCCCCCTGGTGAAACTCCTCACTGTCAGGTGAAAAGTGGCTGGCGACTCCACATGCAGTCATCCCCGGATCGGCAGAGGGGGTGGTACAAAGACTGGGATGGCTCGGAAGAGTGGGGTAATTGGCCGGATACAATTGGGGAGAAAAAGGAGGATAAACCCCCCCCCCCAAAAACAGACTTCAAATTGTTGAATAAATGCAGTCAATCTTGACTTTTTTTTTATCATGATAGAATAAGGACATGATGTGCTGGACAGTATGCAAAATATATTTCAAAA
Source organism: Lampris incognitus (assembly GCF_029633865.1). Lineage (NCBI taxonomy): Eukaryota > Metazoa > Chordata > Actinopteri > Lampriformes > Lampridae > Lampris > Lampris incognitus. Next base: position 32,839,331 of record NC_079215.1, read on the forward strand.
TGTGTTTTCTGACAGGACGAGGAAGACCAGACATATTTAATGGATGATGCTGGTAACATTGAACTCAGCCAGGCATCAGGCCATCCCCTGCAAAGTGCAGCTCATCCAGAGGAAAAAGTTGCTGATGTGTGGGGAGATGAATTTGATGACGATGCCTATGTAGAGGCCCTGGACGACTTTGAAACGCAGAGAGAAGCAGAGTTCACAGACAATATCCCAGATCAGCTTCTGCTCCAATGCATGGCAGAGTTTGATGCCAAGTAGAGGATGTTTTTAATTTTCCCTTATCATTTTAAAAGTTGGTTGATTAGTGCACCTTATGGACAAAGTATTATAACAGGGTATGCATAGATGAAGACATCAGCATGTTAAAGAGAAAACAGCTGAGGTTTGAGAGAAGCACAAGCATTTATTTGGTACAGTTGTGTAATATAAAGATACACTTCTAACCACAGTATTAAACACTTGTTTTGTCAAGAGCAAACACCTTTGCCCCATTGTCGTAACTTAAATAAGATAGGACCGGACCGCACACTAGTTGACTGGTTTTAGTTTCATATTCTAGCTTATTCAGCCTTTAAGGATCTTGGTATAGATCTTTTTATACAATGGTGTTCAGTGTCTTAAAACATTAATAGGCATCTAAATAACATCAAATATACTTAATTAAAAATATACAGATACAAAAACTGACAATAGATGTGCACAATTATCGAGTTCCACTCCATCAACATCTGAATCCACAAACAGTTTTCCTCCAGGAAGTTTAAATAAATGCTGGTCCTTTCTACACTAACCTGTGGTAGTTGTGTTGAAAGATAAGTAATAACAGACACCTGGGTAATTAATGAAAATTAGTCTTATCTAAATGAAATGTAACTGAAGTGGAGCTCCATTGCTGACCAAAATATGATATGGATAATGGCTTTCAATACATTATAGGTGACAGTAAGCAGTTCTTTCAGTATAAAAGTCACTCATAGGACATCTGACAGTAGGAACGTTCTCTGCATGAGCAGAAAATGGACATATTTTCTTGTGCAAGTCCAAGCAAGACAATGAAATACATTTTCCATGCAGTTTAAGAGGCAAACACAAAAACTAAAAATCCTGACTGACCAGACTGACCCACTAGCAATATTATTTACCATATGCTAAAATAATTTTGAAAAGATTATGTGACCCTCATATTAATAAAATCTCATTTTATATGCTACAGCATCAAGAGGCATGGGAATGCAGGGAAATAATGTGTCCGTCGTACTAAAACCCTTTTCTCCTCGCACAAATTTCTACAAGTACTATTTACAGATTTAATGGTGACATCATCTTACATAGTAAACCAAAACATTGCATACACCATTGTAGAAACAGCCAATATTTGTCATTATTTCAAAAATATCAATGTTTATGGCAGTTAAATAAAATGTCCCCCAAAGTTGGACTGCTAATTTCTAACCATGTGACTTTGTAGTCCTCAGGTCATAGACCAGCTCACAGTTTAGGTTCTGATGAGAAACATTTCCCCATAATGTTGGCCTTATCTGTCCTCCCAAGAAAGAAATAATGTAAGTGACCATGATGCATTATTCTCGGGCATTCTCAGCCTTGACTTTTTTTTTTTTACTCAACTAACTCCTACTTGAGGGTGATAGAACAGCATTAGGAGAAATGTATTGTTGCAGGGAATAAACAGGGCAGAGAGCACACCTAATCCCAAAATGACACACCATACAGTTAATTCAAAAGCCATCCTTTCCCAACAGTTTATCACAGGCAGGAAAATAATAGCAAGGATGTTGTCCTTTAATAACCCCTACATGCTTTGGGTTGTGGGTTTCAAGTGTTTGTTCTATGAGTGTCAGGGCTCAAATTGTAATCTTGGCATAAAGTGCATCAATCTGTTCTCTGAAGTGGTTTCGCAGCTCAGTCCTCTTGGCCTTGAGGGTCGGTGTGAGCAGGCCATTCTGAACAGAAAACATCTCTGGGTGCAATGCAATCTCCTTCACCTGTAGAGGAATTAGATATGAGCATGGGGTGTAGAGAGAGTAAAGAGAGAGTCATCCTAGAAAGATATATGTCACAAATAATGTCACAGAAAAATGACATATACTCGTTTAATTATCATGCCACTATGGTCACCAATACTGAATGCCTTAAGTATGTTATAAAGTTAAAACAAGATCAGATTTCACCCAGTGACAGCCGGATTGAAGTTGAGTATACAAAGTGGTTTTGTGTATTATGATTGAGAATGGCATCTTGAGGAAATGCTGGCAAAGAATTTGTTTTGCAATATATAGTAAGTAATATCTAGGTCCCGCTCTCTCGATTTCCAAGAAACCCCAATGATGTTACAACATCAGAGCTACAGCACCTCGCCTGGGAAAGGGAAACTGGGGCCCCCTCCTTAGACTGCTTTTATTGTCATTGCCCTATATAATAATAATAATAAATTAAACTTATATAGCGCTTTTCTAACACTCAAAGTCGCTTTACAATAAACGGGGTTCCATTTTGGGAACCTCAGAATTACATCTCTGCTCTTTTGAGATGACGTGGTTTTGTTGGCTTCATCAGAAAGCGACCTCCAGTGCGCACTGGGGCAGTTTGCAGTTGAGTGTTAAATGGCCGGGATGAGAGTCAGCACCTCCAAGTCTAAGGCCGTGGTTCTCTACCAGAAAATAGTGGATTGCTCCCTCCAGGTTCGGGATGAGTTGTTGCTTCAAGGGAAGGAGTTCAAGTATCTCGGTCTTGTTCATGAGTGAGGGCAGGATGGAGCGGGTGATTGACAGGCGGATAGGTGCAGCATCAGCAGTAATGCAGATGTTGTACCAGACCATTGTGGTGAAGAGGGAGCTGAGCCAGAAGGCAAAGCTCTCCATTTACCAGTCAATCTTCATTCCAACCCTCACCTATGGTCAAGAGCTTTGGGTAGTGACCGAAAGGGCAATTTACCAGTCAATCTTCATTCCAACCCTCACCTATGGTCAAGAGCTTTGGGTAGTGACCGAAAGGGTTAGATCGCAGATACAAGCAGCTGAAATTAGTTTCCTCTGTAGGGCGTCTGGGCTCAGCCTTAGAGGTAGGGTGAGGAGCTTAGACATATGGAGGGAGCTCAGAGTAGAGCAGCTGCTCCTTCACATCGAAAGGAGCCAGTTGAGGTGGTTCAGGCATCTGATTAGGATGCCTCCTGGGTGCCTTCCTTTGGAGGTTTTCTGGGCATGTCCAACTGGGAGGAGACCCCAGGGTAGACCCAGAACTCAGCTGGAGGGACTACATGTCCAATCTGGCCTGGGAACGCCTTGGGATCCCCTAGGAGGAGCTGGAGGGTGTGGCTGGGGAGAGAGACATCTGGGATGCCCTACTTAGCTTGCTGTCACTGCGACCCGACCCCGGAGAAGCGGATAATGATGAGATGAGATGAGATGAGATACAGTTCCCAACAGTAGAAATCATACAATTGAGGTGAACCCAACGTTATGCAGTCCATAACGAGATGACTCAAGCATTGCAATCTTATGTGGGCGCATTGCACAGTGAACAACTTCTCATATAGAAACAATAAGATGCCTTTGGAAAGGCACATATTCCCTATCAGACCATTTGGCAGGAGGAAACAATCCCAAATATAGAGGCAAGACCTGCTGGATGAGTTTAAAAGAAAAATTAACAAGGCTGCAATGTTGTTGATGTGCATGACATATATGTAGCATGAGAAAAGCATAACCAGTTATCTACTGACTTCAAAATGTGAATTTTTCATCTAAAGTGAAACATTTGTTAATTACCTGCTCAAAAGACTTCAGCCCTGCTTCCTTTCCCACCATCAGGATGTCTTCCAGAATGCTGTTCTTTATGTCCTGGAGACAATGAAAATAAAATGTTGTAGGGTGTAACTAGCCCAAGTTGATTTTAATTCATAACAATGATAAGTCATACCTTGTTCTTGCAGAGTTCCGAGTAAGAACCCTCAATCCCTCTTTTCTTGGCCCAACCAGGTAGAAAGTCAGGATCAGGCACCACTATGCCCACAAGGCACGCCTGAACACAGCAACACAATATGTTAGTATCAGCATCTTATCCCAAAAAATGCAACACTTAACTACAAAAGTGCTAAAATTACTTTTATGTGTGAAAAGCAATATTGTTTAATGCATTTCTACCATTGCTCAATTGCTGATTGAAATCTAGATTAAAAACATCTCACTTGTAGGCTATCACCATGGACAAATATTTGGGCCACTACGTCACCGCGGATATAGATATTTTCTATTTTCTCAGGGGCGATGTATTCTCCTTGCGCTAGTTTAAAAATGTGCTTCTTTCTATCAATGATCTTCAAAGTGCCATTCTGAAACAAAAAACAAAACAGACAAATATGAAAAGTAGTAGTAGATGAAAAGTGCAGGTAACAAGTGATTTGACAAGCCACATCCATCCACAATGATGACAAAAGCTTTTTGAGAAGAAATTATTTTCAGTACGTGTTGTATACAGATCAAGGCACATGTCAACAACTCTAAAGTGAACCAATCAGATCTGAGCCAGGAACTTATTAGGTTCAGCCTAAGCAATACTGGGCTAGCCTGCCCTGGTTTCTCAGCATTGCTTACAGGCAGCCACTTTGCAACGTCCCCAGTGTGGAGCCACCCATCCTGGTCAATTGCCTCCGCAGTTTTCTCTGGGTCTTTCAGGTACCCCTGAAATACATTTGGTCCTTTAACACACACCTAGAAGGAGGGAAACAGATGTGTGTGTGAAAATTGAGTTTCATTATTAATACTTGGCTGAAACCATGACAAAAAGGAGACTTGTTGCTTCAGCTCTTTGGCTGGTTATTGACCATGTTGACCTGTAAATGAATGAATGCACCTTCATAATGCCAACATGTGTTGTATTCCATCATTAAACGTTGAGGTTTATCACACATTGTAAGGCTCTGAACATTCATCAGCCACAGGCACCCTTTTATCGCCAAAGCAATTCTTGGTCCTTTCCCTTCTTACCTTTTATATGACTGCACCCATTGGAGAAGTGCTTAAAATTACTATTTAGACCCCTGGGACCTATTTTTGCCATCTGTCTGAAAATGCACAAACAGAGCTGGCTGCTTGGAAATCTCTGGGAACTGGTATGTACAATATAGGTGATTTATGTTCATCTGGAAAAAAATGTAGCTGGACTAATCTGGCTTAAAATGTTTTCGTCAAGTTATTTGCCCGATGTCTTTACTGTAACTTTGACTTTTCATATTGTTGTATTGTTTTTATTGTTTAACATGCTTATACTTTTGTTGTCTTTCTGCAGCTGTGATAAAAGCTGCGGTTCTCAGCCAGGGCAGTCTTGTAAAAGAGATTTCTAACTTTGATGAGGTGTTTTCCTGGTTAAATAAATGTTAGATAAAGAAATAAAATATCAAATATTTGTTAACCGTGTACCAGTTTCCATTTTTTTCCTATTTTCTCTATCCTTTTTCTTCATTACCCTTTCCTTCTGATGTTTTTTCTTCCCTCGTGTACAATTGTTCACATTTGCCGTTAACTTTCCTTTTTGTTAATGGGATACATGTACGTGTTTTGCTCTCGTTTTCTGACCCTGTAGTTGAATTACTCATTTCCAGCCTCTATACCAGACAGCTTTTACCATCTCCAACCCCATTTTTTTACCGTACCTGCTCACCTACTAAATTTGTAGGCAGGAGTGTGTGTGTGTGTGCGCATATGAAACATGTGCTTGTGTATTTGAGTGAGAATGCATAAATACTCGATCTAATTATAGTATCATTCTGCCTTGTATTTGTTACGACATCTTTAAATAATTCTTCTATCAGCACTTATTCACTAAGAACAGTAAATCCTCCACTCACCACTGATTATCTCCCAAGCTGTATTTGATAGGAACTATATAATATAGCAACACTCCTCACCTCTCCCTCTCCATTGGCTGCTAGATAATTCATTTCAGCCACGTCCACCAGCTTGATAGAGTTGCAGGGTAATGGGGCTCCCACGTGACCTGGATGAATTGGAAATTGGTCATTATAATTAGTAGTAATACTAATTTAAACCACTATATGTGTTTAAACATAAAGGTTTCCCCCCCGAATTGCTAAGCTTTGGGTGCTAAAGAAGACGAAATCTTAGACAGCAGTTTTTACCTGTGCATAAAGAACTGGGATTAGCTGCCTCATACTACAATGTTTACGAATATAAGACGGTCATTTAATAAAGTGTAACCAAGCATATTTCTGCCTACTGCAGGTTTTGATCCGGAGTTGTACTGCATCATGAGGCGACATCACTAACCGCTCGACTAAAGGGCCTCTGGTGATTGGCCAGTGAGTCGTTTTATAGGTTACTGTAGTCACCCTCTCCCGGAAGCGCGCCCTCGCGCTTTGTTATTCCTGTGCTCTGGAGAGACTTCTGAGGATCCGTATGCTTCCGGATCCCACCGTTGTCACCAATATAACCGAGCATATTTCCGACGGCTGCGGGATTCGATCCGGGTTATTCTGCACCACAAGGCGACGTTGCTAACCGCTCAACTAAAGGGGGCCGACCCCCTGATGAAAAAGACCCCCAGTGAGTCTTTTTAGATGTAGGTTGCAATAGCAATTTAACAGTCCAGCTGTTACCTGCTGTCCAGTCCCCCGGCATTGTCATGGAGCATCCAGCTGTACATTCTGTCTGGCCATAACCTTCATAAAACTAAGAAATACAGGAGGACATGTATTTTAGTTACTTTTGTATACACGTAGTCCCCGGTGAAATGAGCAAACAGCCAGAGGAGCGTGCAGACACACTCACCTGACAGCCCAGAGCAGCCCGTAGGAAAGTCAGCACAGTCGGGGACACTGGGGCAGCGCCAGTGATCATGAGCCTCACACGACCGCCCAGGCTAGCCTTTCAAGATTGAAAATACATAGAATCACCAGTGAAGACTTAACAGTTCAAATAGAGAGACTGGTTGTCACACAGTAAAAAAAAAACAAAAAAAAAACATTGAATTTTGAGATTTTGGCTAGAAACATCTCTCATGGGGGGGGTGTCACATGATGCAGCGAGGCTAGCTAGCTCAGGGGCTCTCCAAACAAATTCATTTTAAGACCTTTACAAACACCCAAACCCATGTTTAATTTGGTCGGACAGCTGCAGTTTGCCCTCAAGACCCAGGAACAAGCACCTAAAGTCAGCTAGTGAGCAAATCCCGACACCTGCAGAGAAAACTATTACTAGGGCTGGTGACCAAGAAGCTCGGATAGGCACATCACTGATGCCACCATAGGGATGTGATCATTTCTGGTTAGCCAGAGGGCCTCTTCAAAGGATATAACACTGTGTTTCATGGAATGTCTCTGTATTTCACTCTATGCGCTGACTTTTTTCTTCCCATCTTCCGTTTATAGCAAGGGTAGGGGATTGTTTTTTTGTGTGTTTTGTGTTCTATGGTTGTTAAAATGGGTTTAAAAATGAAAAATAAACGTCTTTCATCTGACTTTAGAAACTTTTCATGGGCATCCAGTGCAGAAGGCATGTTCTCTTTAACACAGTGACATCCAAGAGACAGGCCCATTCTGTTAAATACACAGGCTAATTGTAGTTTTTCTATTGAATAAATGGATATTGTGGAGCCATGCGGTGCACATGTACCATCCACTTAGACTTATATCATTGCATCACAGCTAGAAGTAGGCCTAGCAGAACAATGTTCTCCCCAATGCAGAATGGACTGAATTAAAAAAAAAATACAACAGCCTTTTTTGAAAGAAAAAAAAATCCTTGGCCAGCCAACTCTTCGACATTTTTTTCTTCCTGTAATTTTTCATACTTGGTAATTTTGTAATTCTATCATCACGTTGCTAGAATGGCAAGCTTTATTATGGAAAATAATTATGGAAATGTGGCTTTAATTGATAACTTCTTTGTTTGCATAACAGAAAAACTTGAATTCATGGTCAACGATCTAACTGGCATTATAAGTGTGCAGTAGCACCAATTCCTTGTAACAAATAATGGATAACGGTGAGAGGCCTTTAATATTTCTATGGACTATGCAGACAGGACCTAGTACCATGAGACAGAGAGGATGTGGTTACCTGTACTTTTTTGAAGATGAGTTTGTCCCATATGCTGTCTTTTCTGACCACACCACTTTTAAGTTCTGCCTCCTTCCTCCTAGAAGCCAGGTCCAGTAGCCACCTCTTCAGTGGCGTATTGGCCTGACTAAATATCTGTGGAGAGTACAGTGCCTTTTATTCTAACAACTCCAACACTGAAATATGGGACATATTATCACCATTTGCATAACTGTGAGGTGATGAGTTAACTGTTTTTACTATGAAGAAAGACTTATCTGTAACACCAGAAATGTATGGGAAACAACCGAAAGGAAAAATTAATAAGTCACATGACGACTTATGACACCTTGATTTTTTTATTATTATTATTTTTTTGCCTGACCTTATCGAACATGCGGTTGAGAAGACGTGGGACGACAGGGAAGACTGTTGGCTTCAGTGCTTTCAAATCATCCATCAACAGACGGATGTCTCCCTGGAAGTAACCTATTCGAGCACCATGGATCAGTATGACCCCCTAATTAATAAAAGAAAAAACAGGAAATTATTCCCCAACAGTCCCAGTATGAACACGAATCAGCCACAAGATGGAGATATTGTTACAAGAATCCATACACCCGATAAAACTAGATTAGATAACAAAAATTCAACAGACAGGGCATTGGGACAACAAACAGGTAGTGTGCATATCACGCCACATCTGATTCACTATGAAATGAAATTTTGTGAATTCGGATTCTGAAACCCATTCTGATCCGCATGACATTTCATGGGAACTCCGTTGTGATACAGACCTCTACAACCCTCTCCAACATGTGTGCTAAGGGGAGATAGGAAATGTGAGTATCATGAAGACTCAGCATGCAGTGCACCTGTGGGAGACACACAAAACACAACATGCACACACAGGTCAAACACAGCATACCTCCACTACTCTCTCAAACATATGGGCCAAAGGTAGGAAGGAGATGAGAACGTCATTTTTTCTGGGCTTCAGTGTGCCCTGGAAACCCATTCAGAAGGAACAAGATGGGAGAAACTCAGAAACGAATCGGAAAGGACACACACAGGAAAATGAGGAAAGTTAAACAGAGAGAATAGAAACCCCAAAGCTAGAAAAATCTGAGAAATAAACTTCAGACAAGGACATCAACACAAAAAAATGTATTACTGTTTGTAGGTGCCTTAACCGCCTGGTTATATTGCTATTTTCGTTACCTCTGTTATTCTGATGAAAGCTGCAGTGTTCGATATGACATTTCCGTGGGTAAGCATTGCCCCTTTTGGGTTTCCTGTGAGGACAAAAAAAAATGGAGGTTGAATTTCAACACTGGATTTTAACCTAAAAGATAACGTTTCTATCATGTCTCTGTCATGTTTGAGTCTTGAAAAACACAAGGGTAAATTTTTGAGAAGTTCTATAATCATTACCTGTGGTTCCAGATGTAAAGCAGATGAGTGCGAGGTCCTCTGGTTTGGGTGGCTGTAACAAAATCACAAATCTGAACTGGGCGTTTCAGACACAATAATAAATACTCAGCGATCTATTTATTTATTTATTTATCTATTTTATTTTGAGATACTTTATTGATCCCCGTGGGGAAATTGTGCTCTGCATTTAACCCATCCTAGCTACACAGCTAGGATGGGCTAAATGGGTCCCCAGTGGGCAACTGCCGTGCAGCAGCCGGGGACCATCTCCAGTTCATCTTGCCATGCCTCGGTCAGGGGCCAAGACAGAAGTATTAACCCTAACATGCATGTCTTTTTGATGGTGCGGGAAACCGGAGCATCCGGAGAAAACCCACCATAGACATGGGGAGAACATGCAAACTCCACCACACATGATGACCTGGGATGACCCCCAAGGTTGGACAACTCCAGGGTTGGAACCCAGGATCTTCTTGCTGTGATGTGACGGTGCTAACCACTGGGCCACCGTGCCGCGAAATGCCCAAGTTTATGCCATTACAAATGCATCAGGTACGTGTATAGTCCTGAATTTAAGTATGGTGGGATTTGTAGGCCACAATAATTCATTCTCCTATACGACAGTCTACTACTACTACTTTCGGCTGCTCCCGTTAGGGGTCGCCACAGCGGATCATCCATTTCCATTTCTTCCTGTCTTCTGCATCTTCCTCTGTCACACCAGCCACCTGCATGTCTTCCCTCACCACATCCATAAACCTCCTCTTTGGCCTTGCTCTTTTCCTCTTCCCTGGCAGCTCCATATTCAGCATCCTTCTCCCAATACACCCAGCATCTCTCCTCCACACATGCCCAAGCCATCTCAATCTTGCCTTTCATTTCTCAATCAATTCTCCTGTAAGACAGTATTGCAGCTTATATCCATCCATCCATTATCCAAACTCCCCATCCTGCTCTCAGGGTCTCTGGGATGCTGGAGCCTATCCCAGCAGTCATTGGGCGGCAGGCGGGGAGACACCCTGGACAGGCCACCAGACCATCACAGGGCATTGCAACTTACATTCAAGTGAAAATAAGCTCCATGCAAAAATATATATACTTGCCCTTCACGTGTTTGTTTGGAATTGCTTTGCATAGTTTTATTTACCTTGTTACCAAAAGTGTGAATAAGGTATGTCATTTAAACTCACCACTGGTTTCTGATGATTGGCTTTACCAAGAGCCTGTGAACACAAACATATGTTATGTTTTGGCTGCATGCCCATTCGTGACTTGACTTGATGGGTTTCAGTGCGTTGAAAGAGCTTGCTTTTAACACTGAGAGCAACAGATACTTGAGGTTGACCACTTCTACTTTAGAGCACTGTGCCTAAAACTAATTCTCTCTAGTCACATAATGATTAGGGCTGTGGGGGGAAAAAACAGGACTCATAGCCAGACATGCTGCTGATCTTTGGTTATGTTTGCAAGTTTGTTTTTTTGGGGGGGCAAAAAAAGCCTAACAGCATGCATCAGTGCAACTTCTTTTAAATCAAACAGCTCATTGTTGGTGGGGCTGTTTTTAAACCAATGCACGAATGAAAAATAAAGAAAATGAATATTCATTTCATAAAATGAAAAGTTTGAGGACAGAATTTGTTGTTCTGACCTCAATCTCCTTCAGGCTTAGGATCTCAACACCACACTTCTGTCCACGGGTTACCAGGTCACTGTCAAAGGCCTCCATGAGGATAATGGTGTTCACCGTATGCCCCTTTCCACTGATGCAGTCTAGAACTAACCGAGCCTTATCGGCCACATCGCAGATCACAGTGGAGATAGAGGCTGTAAACAAAGGCAACAAAGAGGCTTTTAAAAAAATATATAAAAAAATACCGTCTCATTGGATTCTTCTGAAATATGATTAAGTAACTGCTCAGAAATATTAATAACTGCTCAAGCATTTGGTTTGGGGGGGGTGTATTAGCAGATACAAGGGGAAGTGCTTGGTTGAGATCAGACTGTACCTCATCAGTAGTGGTGATAACATTCAAACCTGTTCTTGCATGTGTGACATGTATGGACATGTATACATTCCATGGCAGCATTGGCAAATACATCACCGGGAATGTAGATATTATCATACATGCACAGAAACTTTGCCATTTCATCCAGCATTAATGTTTTTCATACATACACACATACATACATTTCAGTTTTTCAGTCAAAAAAAAACCAAAAAACAAAATTATCTAAGCGTGCAATTGCACTTTAATGAGGATAATTTAACATAAAAAACACTATCAGTAACATTGGTTATATGGATGTTGTGTGCACAGTCAGATCATGTGGTGCCTTCAACCTTTGTCAATAATGTAGCCGATAGCCTCAGTGCCCAGTGTGTCATACAGGGGAACGGCCACCAGGGAGTATGTGTAACAAGCCAGCTCTGAGATGGTCCACTGCGAGGTAAAACACATACCACATGCATCAGAACAAAGCTCCAAACCGACACAAGTGCACAACTTACGGCATGTAGCTCACAATTAGCAAATACTAAAACTACAGCCTGAAAAGCTCCTGTTATAATGATCAAAACATGACCAAACGATCCCTACAATGTACTTGGACAACTGAAGATTCCCCCCCCTCTTTTTCTCCCCAACTGTACCGATTGTGCCATCCTGGTCCCTGCTCCATCCCCTCTGCCAGTCCGGGGAGGGCTGCAGACTACCACATACCTCCTCCGATGCATGTGGAGTCGCCAGCTGCTTTTCATCTGACAGTGAGGAGTTTCGCCAGGGGGACATAGCGCATAGGAAGCTTACGCTATTCCCCCCGCTTCCCCCTCTCCCCAGAACAGTCGCCTCGACCGACCAGATGAGGCGCTAGTGCAGCGACCAGGACACACCCACATCCGACTTCCCACCCACAGACACGGCCAATTGTTTCTGTAGGGACGCCTGACCAAACCAGAGGTAACACGGAGATTTGAACCGGCGATCCTCCTGTTGGTAGGCAATGGACTAGACTGCCACGCCACCCAGAAGCCTGACAACTGAACATTTAAATATACGTAAGGGCTGTATAATACCTAAAGTAATGGCATGAATGCAAAACTATTTCATAGAGGGCCACTAACGCGAGTCAAAGCCGGCCATGATCTTTGTCGGAACGATTTTTAGAAAAGAAACAACCCGCCCAAATCTGTTCGTCACCACAAAAGAGCTCTTGACTATTTTTGGTCAGAGTAGACGTTGGTCCACAAAGTAATGGTCCAAAAGTAATAAATATTTGGAGAGTGTCTAGAGACTAAAGGATCACATTACGTCTATAACAAAGATCATGTGGACCCTTGTGTTTCACACGTCGATTAGAAGAGGCGAGAAGGATGACAGAAGAGTTTGTAGAAGCCAGTGGGCATCATGCAAGAACACCTTGTTAAATTTCTCATACGTTTCTCTTGATTTGGTTTTCGCACAAAGTTTGAGAGAAACCAGTGCCAGAGTCCCAAAACATTTTGAACTGTCCCAACTTGTTCATACATGTGCCTTGAATGTTGATTGCCACTTGTTCTTCACTTTCAGTGAGCATAGTTAATGACGCAAATATTTTCATGCTGTGCGCAAAAAACCCCAAAAAAACTATATATATATATATATATATATATATATATATATATATATATATATATATATATATATATTTGGTCTGGGTGTCTCCCTGCCTGCCGCCCAATGACTGCTGGGATAGGCTCCAGCATCCCCGCGACCCTGAGAGCAGGATAAGCGGTCTGGATAATGGATGGATGGATGTATTTATATTCTTTCTTTCTTTTTTGGGTTTCCCTCTTTTTCTCCCCAATTGTACCCAGCCAATAACCCCACTTTTCTGAGCTGTCCCGGTCGCTGCTCCACCCCCTCTGCTGATCCGGGGAGGGCTGCAGACTACCACATGCCTCCTCTTATACATGTGGAGTTGCCAGCCGCTTCTTTTCACCTGACAGTGAGGAGTTTCACCAGGGGGACGTAGCAACTGGGAGGATCACGCTATTCCCCTCAGTTCCCCCTCCCCCCTGAACAGGTCCCCCGACCGACCAGAGGAGGTGTTAATGCAGCGACCAGGACACATACCCACATCAGACGTCCTACCCGCAGACACGGCCAATTGTGTCTGTAGGGACCCCCAACCAAGCCGGCGGTAACACAGGGACTCGAAGATCCCCATGTTGTTGGTAAGCAACGGAATAGACCGCCATGCTACCCAGACGCCCCTTTATATTCATTTTTCACATGTATTTCACATGTTCTCCACTATTAAAACTATGAGATAGACCGATATGTCTCGATGTCTTGATCTTCAAAAGACTTGACTAATCAATGGGTATTCCCTCATAGCAGGTCTGCATAGTTCATAAATGTTTGATCTTATTAACAATGAATGAGTACAAAATGAGAAAATTCTGAATACCAGATGAATTCATTAGTAATTCTTTTTAACTTTCTAAGAAATGATTTGTGCATTTGAACAGTTTTTGCATGAGGACTAGTGAGTTATACAAGAAGATCATATTCATCTTACCTCCGGCCTGTTTTGAGCAAATATGCCGATAAACTTGTCCCCAGCTTGCGAGTGTCCTCTGTGGAGGAGAGCGGAGCCTATGCATTCCGCCCTGTCGGCCACCTTCATCACACACAGGAAAATTCAAAAACTGAATTATAACTATTTTTCGCTGGTAAATAATCTGGCAAGAAAATTAGATTTATATTGTTCTCGACTTGTTAATACAAGTTCAAGTTCAACTTTATTATGTGTATTGGAATACAATGCAATTCTCTCTGCCTTAACACAAAAAAAACAACCAACTACAGACCTACATAGACTATGTACACAGAATTCATACATTATCTACACAATACAGAAAAGTACATGATAATGCAAAATTGTAGGTGCACATGGGTGCATCATGTGTGTATGGGTGTATGACCGCCTGTGCAAAGAAACTGTTACTGAGACAGTAAGACCCTCTTTACACAGGTGGTCATACAAGTGCAAATTCAGATGCTGCTTTCCATCAACAGAACTTAAAATGTCACCTCTTTATAGGTTTGCCACTCATAAGGCTGGTTGGGTTTCCTTGATCCTAGACAAGGTCCATCATCTGTAAAACAAATAAACCAAAAACACTTCACGTGAAATTATGATCTTAATGTTTCCAGCGTACAGTAGAATGGACAAATGCAGTATTAAATCCCATATGCATGTATTAGGTTTGGTTGTTGTGTGAACTGCACTCACTCGATACCCTTAATCCCCGCTGGAAGACTTCATACATGGTTCGTGCATCTTCATAGTAGTACGTCATGTATTTGTCACTGTCGTTCAGTACAGACCTTCGCGCATATTCCCCATCCTAAGAGGAAAGCAAGCCAATTGACAAGTTTTGACCCAAGTACATTCACAATTCTTCCTCCTTTTTTTTCTCCTTTTTTCTCCCCAGTTGTACCTGGCCAATCACCTCGCTCTCTGGGCCTTCCCGGTCACTGCTCGACCCCCTCTGCCAATCGGGGAGGGCTGCAGACTACCACATGCCTCCTCCATCACATGTGGAGTCGCCAGCTGCTTCTTTTCATCTGAAGTGAGGAGTTTCACCAGGGGGACATAGCACGTGGGAGGATCACGCCATTCCCCCCAGTTCTCCCTCCTCCCTGAACAGGCACCCTGACTGACCAGAGGAGGTGCTGGAGCAGCAACCAGGACATATATCCACATCCGGCTTCCCACCCACAGACACGGCCAATTGTGTCTGTAGGGATGCCCGACCACGCCGGAGGTAACACGGGGATTTGAACCAGTGTTCCCCATGTTGGTAGGCAATGGAATAGACCGCTATGCTACCTGGATGCCCGTTCACAATTGTTCCTAAGAGAACATACAGCACAAACAAGCAAACTAATGTGAATCAACTTCAGTTTCATGAGCTTGTGATCAACTCCTAATGGCTACAAGTCAGGATGGGAATATGTGATTCGCTTCGGACAGCGGGCATCTATGAAGACATGCTGCTGAACCATGGTTAATCTCTCTAAGAGTAAGACATAGCTGCTGTAGACAAAGCGTGGATTGTTTGCCAGAAAACCAAACCTTGGTATTGCGCAATAGATATTGGCACTGACTGCAAATAATATTGTCATATGTCAGGTACCTTCCTTTTATAGTGTGACACACTTTGTAACCATGGTAAGATAAGTGCTATAATAAATAAATGAAGTGAACTAACGAGAAATGAAGGTGTGTTTTGACAGACTCGAATGTATCAGTGGTCACTTCTTGTGGGTGTGACGAATCTTCAGTGGGGAAACGAGGAGAAGAACACAAGTAGCATTCTTTCAAGTAAACAGCGTGAACTAGATTGAGTCACACTCAGCCTAACCCTAACGTGATGAGAGTTGGGCTACACACACACACACACACACACACACACACACACACACACACTCTTGTCATCCAGACAAGCCACTCCTGGCACAACCTCGTCTGAACAGGCCAAAATGAGACTGATGAGTCATTTTCCGTGGAGACAAATCCCTCAGTTGTCAAATGTCTTGTTCCACTGTCACCAACGTAAGTAGTCTTAAACGTACATACTATATGAGAGAACACAGATCATTTAAGATTGTACCCATCGAGCTAATGTTATCTGGCATGATTTCCATAACTTAGGGAAGTTTTGCTCTGGCCGCAGGAGGAGCAGCTCCTCACAAAGAGTTTAAATACTTATTTCGTGTTCGTTTCACCCCGTGTGGTTTTTGCAATAAAAGACAAAGGTCTCCTTGTTTTTTTTGCTAATCTATAGATCACCCCAAACTAAACAGTTCATTCAGAGGCATCTGAGCTATTGCATATTTATTGTGTGTCCACTGTATCATTCGCCCAGCATTAGAAAGGAGTTTTCAATTTTGAGTGACTTTAAACATCCCCATGAGCTGTCCGACCCAGGTAACAACCTCACCGAATCTTTGAAAATGTCGATCCTTGCATATGCATATAAAAGATAGGTTAAACTTTATTTTAGGGGGTCGGAGGGGGTCTGAAATTACCTAGTAATAAGGTGGTAATTATCACGAAATTTCTAAGAAATAAGGTTGAAATTACCTTGTAATTTGGGTTAGGGTTAGGTTAGGGCTAGCTGTAAAATTACCTGTAAAAACTACCACCTTATTACTAGGAAATTACAAGGTATTTTCAACTTTATTTTTCAGAAATTACGTGATAATTACCACCTTATTACTAGGAAATTACTAGGTAATTTCCGACCCCCTAAAATAAAGTGAAGATACACCATTGATTTAACAGTTTTCTGGGTTTACACCGAGTAATGTTGAGATTGAGATTGGCCATATGAGTCACCACATAGCTATTGCATTCACAGCATATGACCTCATCCTTGAGCCTAACTGATGCCTACCAGCCTGATCTGGTGTCTTTAACGCTTCTTCTGGCAGGACGTTTCAGGAAGAGGCATTACCGGCAGCTGCTTGGTCATTAACAGCTGCAGAGCTACAAACTATGAGAAGCAACTTGTTTCTCTTTTTATCGGTGGTTTATCGTTTTTAGGACAGCCACTCTTATCCGCTTTATGTTGTGGCATCTTCCTTTATTCTTTTTTCTTATTTTTATTTGATTTATTTTCTTATTTTTATTTTATTTTTGTTATTATTGTATTCTTTATTTATTATTTTTACTGTTTTTAATTAATGAAATAACTTTGCTTTAAGAGTTATATATGAAAAACAATTTAAGAAGACATGATGACAGTCTACACCAACATTGCCGAGTGCTGGCGAGCTACACCTTGCCTTGTTTGTGTATAATTACAGCACCACAGACAAATCCAGGTTCTGACCTCGAGTTAACATGCAAGCTTTTTTCCCAAACACACACACACACACACACACACACACACACACACACACACACACACACACACACACACACACACACACACACACACACACACACACACACACACACACGAATACGGAGACTGCAGAAATACAGAACAGCCGCAAAAACATTCGATCTCTTACCTCCAAGTATACTATCATCACAGTTTGGAAACTTGGAGTTATATTTGAAATAAAGTCTTAAGTTTGCTCTAATCTGAAGTTTGCTTCGGTTAAGATAACTTCTCACATAACTTTGGCCATCTCCAGCTGTTCCCGAGTGAATTGTATAAACATCCAAGTGGCTGACAGGTGGAAAACTGTTCTGTTGCTAGTCCTGCTAGGACGGAGGAAATTACTTTTTGTTTGGACTAATCACAGGAATGTGCCCATCTCAAACAGAACGTGGTAAGAGGCCGAGGGAAAAATAACAAAACAGCATTTCGACCCCTTCCTCAATCAAAAGTCTTTCACCCCGTGTGGTTTTTGCAATACAAGACTCGAATGTATCATTGGTCACTTCTTGTGGGTGTGACGAATCTTCAGTGGGGAAACGAGGAGAAGAACACAAGTGGCAAGTGTACCCCCATATAAGTTTCTGAGCAGTCACTAAAATTTTCTGATATCAAATTGAAAGTCTTGGTTCTTGTAGTAATCTGATAAACATGGTAGCTCTTGCACATAAAACACCAGCTGAGCTGAAGGGACAAGCACTTTTGATGATTTTTTTTCTCCATAGTTCATTATTGATAGCAAGCTGGAAATGACAACCTCAATGAGTCATTCAGACTCACTGAGGTTAAGTTAAAGAGGTTAAAGCAGGCAGCATAGCTCAGGAGGCAGAGCGGGTCGTCTAGTATGAAGGTTGCTGGTTCAATCACTGGCTCCTCCAGACAGCATGTCGAAGTGTCCTTGAGCAAGACACTGAACCCGTAACTGCTCCTGATGAGCTGGTTGGCACCTTGCATGGCAGCCTCCACCATCAGTGTATGAATGTGTGTGTGTGAATGGGTGAATGTGAGGCATACACTGTAAAGCACTTTGAGTGGTCTGTAGACTAGAAAATCACTATATAAACGCAGCCTATTTACTGTCAATTAAAAATACATACTTCATAGGGCAATTGAGTAGGTTGATGGCTGAGATGTCACTGAGTAAGTGCACTGCAAAATAAATATTTAACCCTGCAAAAGTGAGATGTAAACTTCCTGTAGCAAACGTCATTAGACTTGCATAACATAAGCTTTTTAAGGACAAGAACAGAAGATATAACCACATACCAGTATTTCCACTGACTGCATGGTGAGGTCACAGGGTGGTTTGAGGGCTTTGGGCCGGGTGGTGTACCAGTAAGTAGTTATTGCAGCAAAAGCCCCTATGCCCATGAGTGCATTGCTGGGCAAACTGCGCACGTATTGTCGAAAGTCGCCTAGCTCTGGGATCCTCAGATGTCTCAGGACTTCCTGAGCTTGCATGGCCTCTCCGCACTGTCCAAAATAAAGAGGAAATATGATGGTGGGAAATGTCCGTTACATTGCAAAATTAGATAACCGACAGCTGGGGGAAAAGTGATATCAATTTTTTCATAATGACACACATATCATTCAAACTAAATAACATTGTTTTAGATTTTTAAATGGGACTCCCTCAGTCCTATCTAATTAAGATGTTGTTACATATTCAGTCATCTGTTTTTCAAAGATATAACATGCTGAACTCTTTATAATGATTTCCATTTTCCCAAAATGGACACAGTTTCTTTTTTGGGATACAACTTTTCACATAGAGCCTCATTTGAAAGATGTGTTCAAACTACCAATAACACAGTTTATTAGAAAGCCTTCAAAAAAAAGATGTATTGGAAACACATGAGGGTCAGTTCGACAGGACAGCTCAGCCTTTCATCCTATACGACAAGCGTGCATTTGAGAAACTAATGACCGACTCAGGCAGGAAACATGGCAATAAAACACTCATCTAGTGCATTCAGATCTTAACTTTCCATAGAGACATCAGAACACCGGCTGCACACGGCACATCCCATTTAAAAAAAAAAAAAATTGTCTAGGGGAAGTGAAGCTTCCTGCCAAGAATGCTGAAAAATGAGATCACTGGAATCCAGTTTTTTATGTGATGAGGTTTTGTTCAGTGAAAATGTGGTATTACATGGAATATCAGCTGTCTTCTTATGCTTGAATTTTTAATTATTTCGATGGCTGTTTTATTTTAGTTACAGCAGCTGCTTTTGGATTTAAAGATGCACATTTCAAAAAAAAGATGTGGGCCCTGCCAATTACACTTGAAAAAGGCATATAGAAGCACTTAAACCCATTACAAGCCCTGTTCCTCACCAACAAATGTAAAAAAACAAAAACAAAAAACAAAAACAAAAGCAAACAAAAAACAAAACCGTTGTATCACACACACTTTGTAATATTAGATAAACAGGTTCATTGGGACTGTGACAGTAATAGTATTTTATCCAAGCCTTATTGTACAAAATATCAGAGTTAGGAGTTCAGTTCTCAGTGGGATCACTATTAACCTTTGCACTTATACTTCATGACATTTTTTATAAATGCATGGATTAAATGGCTTATTCAATGTATTTTTACCTACTGATCTGATTTCATTTCAGATCAAAACATGAATGAATCAAAATTACTGAACCCCTGTGTATCTTAAACTGCAGCCATACTGAAACCATACCAGTCCTTGTGATTATCCTCCTCACTAAAGGTGAGCAAAGCAATTGGAAATAATTGTCTGACTACTGTCCCATTATATTTAGTCATATCTGTATGTGTGGTCAGGTCCTCCATCAGAAAAGTAAAGAGAAATAAGGTAAATACACGAATAGCCACCGCATTAATGGCTTTCTTAATGGTAATTAATGGTAATCCTAGCGCTAATTGAGATACATTGGTATTGAGGAAGTCTCTCAATTAGCACCAATAGCCATCAAAGAACCAAGTGATATGCGTGATAAAAACTGCTTTGTATAAAATTGTGCCTCATTCTCAAAACTGCATGTGAAAGAAATCTGAAGTAAATGAGTCGATGGTTACAACAACCAACTCGGGTTCTCTTGGCTAAAATTGATACCGTTGACATCCGGAAAGAAACCCTGAACCAGTTTGGACATTTCCATTACTTTTTGACGTTTTCATCACCAACGGCACATTCTATGCAGCATGTATAGAACATCAAGTATGTAAGGTTTTGTGGCAAAATGGGTAAATGTATAATCACAAAAAGCTCCAACGATTGACTTCTCACCATCTTCTATTATTATGACAGAGCCCTTGACAAACAGGTACAGTGCCAACTGGGACAAAGCACTGTACCCACGCTACCCAATGGGGCAGTTGAATGGTAAGTGTAATTAAGACTTTTAAGCAAAATCTTGGTCCAGTCAGTCTCGAACAAATCATTCTGGGGTTAGCAATAGCTATCATGGGGAAAAAATTAGATCAACTAGTCAAACTTCCTGATTAGCAAGCTGAAATACAATTTAATTGATATTGATAATAGCCTGATAAAGGGGTTATATGTGTGAATTATGTGTAAAGATCGTATCTATAAAATGTACTTACAAGAATGTACAAAGTACAGATAAGCCCAGATCAAAAGTCTATCCAAAGAAGGAATAGGTGTAGGTAATTCTGGAGCCCTTTGGAGTAGCAGTTCCTAATAGCAGGAACTTGGACTGACCTCTAATAGACCTCTGGCTTCTCTATGAATAGCAAAGCCACGCCCCCTACAAAAAGAAACATACGCATGGGGCAGTGACACCACTAGCTACTCCTCAATGCAGCACAATTCAATTCAATACAAGACAACAGCTGATCGCTCTTTCATCGTTAACACATCAGTGCTGTTACTGTTATCACTCCATGTAAAATTTCACTGAATATCATAAATAAAACTGCAGAAATGCAGTATGGGCGGCATGGCAACAAACACGCATGGCCTGCGGCTGACTACCCGCTAAAGACATGCTTGTGTGACACGTGTGCATGCGCTTGAGTTTATGTTTGCGTGTTTAAAGTAGTGCCAAAGTTGTCTGCAGAACATTTATTTTTAAAATGTGACTGAGGGTCAACAATGAAAAGAACGCACGCAGTGACTCAAGCATTTTCAGTCATGCTGATTTAAGGGTTAATGGCCAATAACCTTAACATAGATAATCCGGGCACAATGTGAGCCATTCTTGTGGCGTTATAGAACTTCCGGTCTCTTTGAGCTTGGCTGTTGAAAATCTAGTAAATCAAGAATTAGAATTTAATAACAGGCAAGACTGTGCCTGGTACAGGATAGATATGTTTACTAAACTCTCCCCCCTTCTCTGGCCCATTCCTCTTACATGCCAACGTTTCCACTCTCCTAGTGTAGGTAGGAAAGAATGCTTTCGTTCATGAGCGCGCAAACCATGTGCACTCACACACACGCGCGCGCACACAAAATCCAACTTCAGCATGGTTCATGCATACTCAAAGAGAACGAGAAGGATGATAAAAAGTCAAAGATTTTGGAAATATCCAATTTGTCACAGACAACTGCCGAAGCTAGTGACAGCATACGTCTAATATCTAATTTTTATGCAGGAATGATCAAGAAATCTTTCTCAGTATTGTGGAGGTGTTTGCCAAAAACGAACATAATATCTGATATTGTGAATTACCCCAAATGTTTTTTTATAAAAGCCAATCATTATATCTTTAGCTTTGCTGAGTTTCAAAAACACACATTCAACTACATTTCATCTCTAAATATACAGAACAAAGTCTTCATCAAGGATCTTAGATGCCTGATATATCCAGATAAATGGAGCTTGTGTGCATGCACTTGAGTCAGTTGGCCAAGAGGAGGGACATGCCACGGGTGTCATATGGTCAGCTGTGAGTTTTGAGGCGAAAGGTAGCCTCACAGCCCTGCCCTACCCCTCTTACCACCACCACCACCACCACTCTCCATACTTGGCCTGGGACCATGACAAACCAATGGCAGAGCCGCCTGCCCTCCACCCGACTCCTGAGCAAGCAGAGGGCACTCAGGAAAGGGGGGCAGGAGGGAGGTAGAATAGCCCGCCTGTTTGACACATAGCAGAACATCAAGAATAGTGTAAGTGCAAGAATAACAAGCGCAATCTGCAAGTCAGGAGGAAGGCTTTGTGGAGCAATCACAAACCCCGGTCAAGAAGTTACAAAAAAATAGCATTAAAAAAGCACTTGAACTACACATAGATGTTTGTTGGTTCCTCTTTACAGAATGGTGCAGCTGAGAGGACATGAGCTGCAGACAATATTTAAGAGTTTATATACTCTGCTTTAGCTTTTAGTTACTGTCATTTGTGACAGCAAATAGCTCACAGCTACTTCATTATTAATGGAGCTGGCGAATCAAACAGGAAAACTTTGTTTGGATACCTATTTAAAACTATGACAGCACCAGCTGCAGTACAGCAAGATAAGTAGAAGGGTGCTTTTAATTAAAGAGATCATCAGCAATAGAGGTGAATGCATAAAAAGTCAATTGAACAACTAAGGACTAGCCTTCAAACATAATCACATAAAACTTTATCCCAGATCTTCAAGACAATGACCTCCAAGACTGAAGCACTTCTCCTTTGGCTGCTCTACAAATCAATGGAGTATAGTGCATATGTCCACTTTTCATTATTCAAACCATTGGACCACATGTTGCTCTGCAGACTGGACACATGTCAAATCTATTCATAACAAAACTCTCTTGTCGACTCGATCCCTAACAAAAAGATGGAGGCAGTATTAGAAAAAATAATATAAGTGCTGTTAAGTTTTCCCCAATATGTGCAGGCAATGACCTTTGGCTTACATACTGACCATTAAAATGTCATTTATAGTTCATGAGACATTGAATATCTGGTCGAACATTAGTGCTCATTGAATTATCTGTTGTGGTTGTTAACGTACCAGTGCCTCATTTGAACAGTTTTGCAAATGGTACAGTTGGCCACGGAGGCCTTGGTCAATATGATTCTGGGTAAAAATGTGTTTGCATAGGCCTCTCAGTTTGCCAAGGGCCGTTTAGCAAAACAGTAATAAGGCTGCTCTAGTCCCAATTCTGACACAGATGGGATGAGCAAGCTGAAAGAGGTCACAGTTATATGTAGGCCACCATAACAGGTGTCAGTTAATACCTATAAAATGCCCTATATTAGGATGGCAAATAGATGCGTTGTAGGTAAACCCTGAAGAGATGTGAATGAAGAAACTGGTCGACTTGAACTGTCACAGTGGATGAATACCCAAAGTGGTTGGCTGGTGGGCCAGGAGCAGCAAGCCCATTAGAATGGGGTGAATGGAAAAGCTGGTATCAATGAATGGTTGTTGGATGGTATTAGTTATGCTTAGCCTTGCATAGCTGCAGTGTTCCCTTTCACCTCATTTCATCACCAAACTATCACAAAACACTATCCATCCCATCTCCACCTGCACCCTGGTTTTGAGCCCAAGGGTGACCTTGGCTTGGGAACAACAAATAGACTTCTGTGTCCTGATACTCCTCAACATGTGCATGCACACTGGAGGTTTACTAGGAAGGGGGAGGGGTGCATTGGTGAAATGGTCACTGAAGCAAACCAAACCAAAAGCATTAGGCAACATGACCTCTAAATAGGCACTTCTGGAAAACATGGCTGTCATTTGTCCTACAGTCACATTCACACTTTTGAGACGCCAATGAGACCAATGCTTAGAATTGTTTCTTACCAATTGATGCAAGCTCAAATTCAACAACATACTTAATGCAGATCATCAAGTATGATAAGTTTAATTTTACAGACTTGTAAATTGAATAGAGTAAATAAAGTCCATATGTAGCAGCCTTTTCAGGTAGAACCTAGGTACACCAAGTCATAGCACCCCTCTCACCCACCCAGCCCACTGGTTGTTCCCTTAGTGTAGCTACAGACACAGATATAACCATAAATAGGTTGGCTGGGCATCAGTGTATATCATTAATTTTTTTAGGCCATTTTGTGCTTTCTTTGCTTCCTGACCAACTCCAAAATCAAACCATTAGCCTACACATTGTAAATGAGTGGCAAAGAGTCAAATCAAACTTGTTTTGTATGATGAATGAAAAGCCATGCAGGTATCTCACTGTGATATCAGATCAGAAAAGTAGTAAACAGAATTATAATCTGGTCCATTTTCCAACCAGGTTCTGACTCAATCCACAGCTCAGTGCTCACCATGACACCAAGATATAACACAGAATTTGATTAAAAAAATCAATATTCATTTTTGCCTCTGTATACCAGACAAAAAAATGAAAATTTGGCAACCCATCAGCTTATAGTTGGCTGCATGAGATACGGTGACTGAGGTTAAAGGGAAAGATGCCAGCTGTTGGCTAGGGTTGTTTTCAGTCATGTCTTTAGGATTCATTCAGCAATATTAATATGATTTGGAATCAAGTTGGCTGGAGCAATTTAAATAAATACGGGTCTAAGTTATAAGGCGAGTACTGAATCGTCTGAATAATCAGACATTCAAACTTCAAGATGGGATGATTTTCCTGTATAATTTGTTTTTCCACATGGAAGAAACAACATTCAGTGATTCATGCTACTCTTAATACACCGTAGCAGCATCATAACAATTTAAGGCCAGTTTGTTAACCCTGACCCTTGTTTACTTGTAATCACATGATTTGATTTAAAAAAAAGGAAGATAAGACTTGTAACACTGACAGAAAGTTGATGAGCTGAACGGCTCATTTTGCCATGACACAGTCAATAGATTATTTTTGCTTATTAATTAAGACAAGATAAAAGTGCAGTCTTAGCATTAGTTTCAGGAATGACATAGTAAAACACTTTGTGTGTGCAACAGTTTTTGGGCTAAAATAGACTAAATTATATTTTAGCACCACCAACTGAAAAGGTTTGTGGCATCAGGTATCTTTTTTCCTCCTGCAAAGCCTGT
>NC_079215.1:32869739-32874739 GCF_029633865.1 Lampris incognitus
ACAATAAACCTGTTGTTAACCTTGCTGTGAAAATATGTTTGAAGAAAAACAGCCAATTGTTGTATGAAATGTATTCAAGTATAAAATAATGCCCTTTGTTGGGGGGAAAAAAACTTGAGCAATGTGAGGGTACAAAAGTCCCCTGTGGCATTTACTAGCACCCTTTGTGAAGTTTGCGCTTTGGCGTCTCCACTTGGCGCATTACCCAGGCCCCTTTAAACGCGATTGTTTCTTTCTTTCTAATGACATTTACCGGATCAAAACATGCTGTTAATTCGATCAGAAAGCTTCACCCTTCATAACAATGGCAGTATAATTTCTCCCAAAGTTTGTTAAGTTGACCGAAATTAGGCAAATGAATAGGGGTCTCCAGGCTACCCATCTTGCAGGTGACGGGGAATAATGCGCGTTCACACCAGCTGCATTCTTCTTTATTTCTCCCTTTCTTTCCCAGCATTATTAAAATTTAGGCCAATGAAACTATTCATTCGACTGAATAGACATTTTCTTATAGGATAATAGGATACAAATTGAGCCTCTCCAAAGAGTCTCCAGTGGTGGGTAACCCTCGTGTGCCAGAGACTGCTGGAGACGCTGGCCTTGACGCAGACGACGCTCGTGTGCCAGGGCTAATCACACACCTGCCGAGGAGTCCGACCAAATAAAGAATGTAAACAAAAAGCTTGCCATCTCTCATAAAAGATGGACGTGTCAGCAAGTCGTGTGAGAAACGCTGAGAACAAACGGGGGACTCCGTCTCCAAAAGATCTCCCCTGAACTTGGCGGAACAGCCTATTAAAGGCTTACTTAATTACTCTAATGATACTGGACAGGCCTTAAAACTTGGACCGGGTTTGGGACGTGAGTTAAGATCGCTTGCTGGGATTTGTAAACAGGCGATCGTGTGAGAAACGCGAGGTGGAAGAAAGGAGGTTTCTTTTCTTGCCGGCTTTGTTTTCATTGCGCGCAGCGCGCCCCATCGGATCAGGCGAACCCGACGCTCGGTTCTTATTTCCCGCCTGGGTTGTTACTATGCAAATAATATTCCAAAAGTAATCACGTGTCTTTTGAACAGCCACGTGGATTAACAAAGCAGGTTTGCCCCCCTGCTAGCCTGTGGCTTTAGATTTTTTTTTACTATTTCTTTAACTGATCCTAAATGCACACATTTACCAAAAGCTTGGCTCTAATCCCGTGGAATAATTTACACCATGAATGCTGGAGTCCCTCGGATGATCCCTTTATAAGCACCGGGTTTCCCCCCTCCATCCACAGTCTGTGTCATCTCCTACCAGAGAAACGCGTTTCTGGAGCTCCCGTTTGCTCAGATTTAACAAGAAGATTGTCTGAAACTCGCCGATGGCATCTAAAATGAAGGACCGGAAGGTACGCGCTCCACGTGCGCTCTACATTTTTTGAGGATTGAAACGTTCGGGCAACAAGGCGTGTTATGTACATTTTAATCGATTCCCGGCATGCTACACTTCGGTATTTATAGCACACCACCGAGTGACGACGACATACACGAAATGTAGTTAGGGAGGGAGAAAACCGTCACGTGCACACGCCTGTCCCGCGCGTCCTGCGGTAACCGTGGCGTTTTCCTGGCTGTGATGTGCAGGAGTTTATAGAAACGTCCCTATCCACAGTCGATAATGTTGTCATCCCGGTTTTTGACACGACGTGTATTGTAAACCGATATGAAACGTTTTTAACACATGGTCGGACATGCCAGAAGAAAGGGGTCTGCACGAGACGCGGGGAGCGTCCGCCGGCGCCGCTGCGCTCCGGTGCGCCAGAGCGCAGCGGCGCCCAACATAAATAAGACTTCGTCTTCCACTGACCAGAGTCTCTCGGCCCTGCGTATGCTCGCTTATTCCAACATATTTCTTCATCTGTGTTACTCGTTCGTTGTTTTTCCCTTTTGTTCACGCGCATTTTGACTCATCGCTCCTTCTTTCCAGAGAACTCCCATATCCCACAAAGTCATCGAGAAACGAAGACGGGACCGTATTAACCGCTGCTTGAACGAGCTAGGGAAAACAGTCCCCATGGCGCTTGCTAAACAGGTATTTTGAGGACCCAATTTATTATTTGTTACAGTCAGTTATTGTTTGTCATATTGTTATGTTTTAGATTTGGACGGTTACGCCAATAGACAAAGCACACGTGTCTCTATGTTTTAACGGAAACCGGCGCCTGTAGTGTCTGCGTGAGCGAAATGTCCAAAACTTTTTTATTTATCGTTTTAACTGTAGAACTCTGGAAAACTGGAAAAGGCTGAAATCCTGGAAATGACGGTCCAGTACCTCCGAGCGTTACACTCGGCAGATTTCCCCCGGGGGAGAGAAAAAGGTTTGTCCTCGCCACAACTTTACGCATGCCCGCAGCACCTCGCATGCAGGGGCCCTGTCAACACAACCACCCGGTTTTAGCAATAAGTTGCGTTTCGGGTGAATTCTTGCCATGAGTGTGTTACATGCCCGAACTTTACTCATTATTTTGCTATTATGTCCAACTCCGCGCAACTAGAGACCAAACAAGGCAATCTAGTGTCAACAGAGATCTGCAATTTAAGGTGATTTTTAACCATCCCTCCTGTCTCCTCTCCGCAGGCGAGCTGCTGGCCGAGTTCGCAAATTACTTCCACTACGGATACCACGAGTGTATGAAGAACCTCGTGCACTACCTCACGACCGAGGACCGAGCTGAAACCAAAGACATCAAGTACGCACGGATCCTGGCTTTTTTACAGTCCAAGTCCCGAGTAGTCACCGAGCCGGTCTTCGGTTCCGTTGGCCCGCTACCGGAACCGGCGGACTACCTGGGCCAGCTGCACTCGTCCCCGGAGCACCAAAGTCCCAGTCCCGCCGACTCCGTCTACCAGCAGAGTCCCGCGGCGCATTTCTCTTGGCACACTTCCGCTCGCAGCCCCGCCATCACGTATCCGCCGACGGTGCCGCTCAGCGCGCCCGCGCAGCAGCACGGCGGGTACCTGTCACCTGTGCAGGGACTCGACCACCACTACTTCAACTTCATCGGTCACACGCACGCGAACGCGTTCAGTCTGCACAGTGCGCAACACGCCATGTAAAATAAGCCCGCCGCGTCTTGTCGTCTTTATTTATATATGTATATATGTATCGTGTGCTGTAAATAGATATGCTGAATGTGAACGGAATAAACGTTTCTAACGAAGAAAAAAAACGGAATTTGTTTGTCCTGATTTTGCGTCTCTGTGTCAAAACAAAACCGTGAAGTTTCACGACGTACAGGCTACAGAAAACACACGCACCGCCGTGGCGCAAAGCGCGTGTTGTGTTTTACTGAAAAGGTTTCCAAAAAGTCCCGCCGTCTCCTAATAGTGTGCAAAGTCCGGGTCTGGATACGTGCACACACTCTTATATGGCGAATATGTGGGTACACTACTAGGAATAAAAGCGTAGGCCACTGTTATTTTTGTGCAAACCACTTAGTTTGTATTCGTGTATACCGCAGAAATGGAAGTTCAATAAACCTCGAGAAGAGAAATTACAGCCAATTATCTCTGATCCAATACGAACTCGGTGTTTTTGGTCATTATTAGACTGACAGACACAAAGTATAGGAGCAAATAGGTTAATGTCTGATTTGAAATGGAGCGAGGGTGTTCAGATCGCGCTCTGTCTTCGGGTTAAAGTTCATGAAGACCCACAATTTTACAAGGTACCCCCACCTATATTCAAATGCAGCTGAGGAAAAATAAACAGCAACAACATTGCCTGATAGTGTGTGTGGAGTATCTTTCGGCAGGGGTTAATTTCTGCGTTTCAACAGCAGGACTGAGCAGTGTGCAGCAGGAGGCTCCCAAGGAGCCATGTGTTCCCTGTCCCGACTTAAACAACCAGCCTCGATAAAAAGCAGTTTAAATAGGGGTACATCTCCTTAACCAAGACAATTTATGTGACTATTAAGCTATAAAAGATACCAACGTAAAGAAACGATATATTCAGACGATGATGGGAACGTTTTAGTGTTGCTAATTTTGCATAAAGAGAATTTCTCAGCAAAATGATCAGCTGATTGCAGGCAGAAATGTCCCAATAACCAGAGGGCAAGTGTCTTTACTCCAAAGTTTGGCAAAGTGTTTCCATATATTTAGGCAAATGAGGCTGACTATCCATCACAATAGACAGGATTTAACACGGAGGTTGTGCTGCAGAAGAGATCCCACATGCTTGAAGGTTTGCCCTTATTTACATACAATTTGCGCACGTTACTCAGTCAGCCATGTACTCACATGGGTGGGGGGCTTCCTGGATGTCAAACCATGCTGCCAACAGAACAGGAAATGGCTACAATTTCTCTACCATAAAAAAACAAAACTGTTTAGATTGTATGTTCTTGTTTTCTGCAAAATAAAAGACAGGTCTTCGGTCTATCTTCATGTCACATCAAGGCAAACCACGTGAGGCTGGTTTGCCACAACAACAACATCAAAAAAAGGGGGAATATATTTTTGCAGGCATGTGACTGATTTATTCCACTGCTGTGTCTCAATAACTGCACTAATCTCTTTCCCAACCCTTGTCCTTTCTTATTTCTTTAAGTAAGTTGTGCAGTTTTGGTTTCCAAGAAGAAGAAAAAAAGGAGAGGTAACAGTGAAAGGGTGAAAAAAATAAGGGTTGAAACTGTTTCTTTTTCTTTTTTCTTCTTCTTTTTTTAGTCCTATTGTGGTGCATCTGAAAGGAGACAATCTCTGAGTCCTTGGGCTTCATCCTTGAGTGATTGAGAAGAAAAATAATCAACACCATGAAATCAAAGTTGCTTTCATGGGGGGAAGGACACAAACACTTTCTCCCTCAGACCCGCTTTATTACTGAAATCAAAACATTCACTCTCTGTCCTCTCTTCTCATGAATATATGATTTAACACACACATGCGCACGCACACACAAATACACACAAACACACACGCACACACACTCTCACACAGAAACACGCACACGCACACTCACACA
>NC_079215.1:32879739-32889739 GCF_029633865.1 Lampris incognitus
GGGAGAGCAGCAGGATGAGAGAGACAGAGCGAGAGAGAGACAGAGCGAGAGAGAGAGAGAGAGAGAGAGAGAGAGAGAGAGAGAGAGAGAGAGAGAGAGAGAGAGAGAGAGAGAGAGAGAGAGAGAGAGAGAGAAAGAGAGGGAGAGAGAGGGAGCCGGAGACGGGGGTAGAGGGATAAGAGATCATTCCCACAACAGATACCACTATCTCACAGGGTTTAAAGGGCCCCCTTTCTGTGTACCCCCCCACAGCACCCCCACCCCCACCTCACCAATAACAATACCAAAACTTGGCAGCCGACCCAGCGCATGAGCAACAGTTTCTCATCGGAGAGAAGCAGCCATCCTACTGCTCTGGCACCAATCTGAAGAATGACGGCACTGTAAGAGCGGAGCAGACATGAATGGCGTCTGTTGGAGTTTTGTGAGTATAACAAACACTACTGATGCCCGCTAATGGTCTGGGAATTATGTGAAACCACGCGACCGTATGGTGACATGACTCAAATCATATCGTTTATACCATCCAGAGAGGAAAATACTTTGCACAATGTTACGTACAGACTGATGAGCAAAGTTATCGGTTATGAGCTGCAAAACGGGAATGTAACGCTCTCTTAAGATTACCAAAAAAAAAAGAAGAAAAAAAAAGAGGAAATCAAAAATTAACCACCGGATAGACTTTTGCAATCACACAGGGGATATCAACCGATGTTATTTCAAGGATGTTGGTGTTATCTGTGCCATGTGACTGCTAAGTTGTTGTGCTAAGATTCTCATACCCCTCCCAACCCCCTGCCAAGGGATGAGGCCTTTACCTTCATGTAGTTGGCATGGCCAAACGAGGGCTCACCAGAAATCCAACCTCAATGCCACCAGATTATGCAAATCCATGGAGATGTCCCATTCAACACTACCTCCATTTAGAGCAGCGACCATGATATTTGAGCCAAAAATGAATAGAGCGATAAAGTGGCTGTGTGGTAAAGGATGAAGAGCAGCGGAGGGTCAGAAACCTCTTGGATAAAAATCAACAAATAATGAATACTGTGCAGAACATCCCACTGTGGCTGTTCATTCAAAGTCCCCCCCCCCCCACCGTTTCTTGCTCTAGGCCTTTTTACATTATAAGGTTCTACCCATCCACCAAAATCTGTTTGCCCACGTTTCTTGGACAAAAACCCATCTGAGAAACGTGGCTCTATCCGAATGAGGTGCCGGAGAGTTTGCCACAGCATGAGAACATCCCAACGAGTGCGCACTAAACCAGGGAAAGTTGGAAAAAGATGCACCAAACGCTTTGTTATTCATGGGGAAAAAAAGAGTAAGCTTGTTAACTTGCACAATTAAGGCATCATTTGCCAAGAGAGAATATGGTGCACTGTCTGCCTTTGTTTTTGTGGACAAAAGGTTGAGAAAGGGAGTGCAAGATAGGTCTTGTGTGCATCATGAGAGTGGATTTGGTGATCTTGTATGCCACAACAAGGGGCACTTTTGTCACAAGCACAGACAGTGTGACATCGGAAAAGTACTGGAGATAAAACAGGTAATTTTGCATGGTCGTTCAACAAAGAGCGCCATGCATTCCAGTTCCTGTGAGCCTTTACCAAAAGAGTATGTGTCAACGGGAGACAAATATAACACAATGTGAGTAATTTCACAAGGCGTTACAAATAGAATGGCGTAATTTATTATTTAAGCTCTTTTTGTTGCAGACTAATAGCATTAGATTTGACAACACCAATAAATTATTCATAATTTAAAGAATGTGTTTAACTGAGAGATCTCTGGAGTCCACTCTGGCTTCCTATTATTATTGTCAGCTGTGGATAGGAAAACAATATAAATCAGCACAGTAGTCACAAAAATATCAAAAAACAAAACACAAAAACATTGTTTTTTAATCTCATCAATGTGTGAAATTTTCATGGTAACAACTTGCTATTTGTTGTTGTTGTTGTTGTGTGTGTGTGTGTGTGTGTGTGTGTGTGTGTGTGTGTGTGTGTGTGTGTGTGTGTTTCCCAATATTTGGTGTCAGGGAGGCTGGTAATGACGTGATATAGCTATCAGTTTCCCAGTTTTCAACTTACTGATCTCATCTTTGATGGCTATTCATTCTGCTGCCCTTAAAAGTGACAATTTAACAATTGTTCATAAACAGGAAGTAAACACAGCGGTGTGCTTTAGAACACTTTCTTCAACTTCAAACATGAAAATATATGATATATATACCTAATTACTTTTAACGACTTTTGACACATGCATGTGTGTGTGCACGCATGCACACGCATGCACACACACACACACACACACACACACACACACACACACGCACAAGCCAAAAAACCCAAACAAACAAAACAAAACAAAAAGGTTCTTCTCTCAGGCTCTCTGTTCAAATATCACTCCACTACTTTCTGCTTCTTTTTGCTTCATGTGACATGTTTAACTACATGTTATATTTATTAGTTAGTTGAGGATTTCAGGCACAAGTGAGATTTCTACTCTGAAATTCAGTGAAGAGACCTGCTGTTTTTTTTTTTAGTCCATGTGCGCATGAGATTTCACTCACTTTTGACGGTTTACCTTAAGAAGAGCCTTAAGAGTCCGAGGAATGCAGCGGTTTTGGTTTTCTTTTAATTCTTGCCAGCACCTCTCCCTCACATATAATGCTTCGGTAGCCTTCAAAGAATACAAAAATACACAAATCAGGACTATATAACATGGAGCGCTTGGGCAGCCTGAGGGGATATACTATGTGACGTGGTCAAACAAACAGTCACAGCTGAGGCACCTGACAAATTTGACATCCCAGTCAAGTCTTTGCAGGGCACTGAAGAAAGAGTCAATAAAACCCTGTGCACCTAATATGCTCCCTGTGCGCTTGGCTGGACTCATGAGGGGCCAGAGTGGTGTGTCTGCCTGGTACGCTGCCTTTTGTCCCGGGGGACGGCAGCCACTCCTCTGCTTTATCGCTGTTTCCAGGGGCCAGCACCAGACCAGCGAGGGAGGACTCAGAGCCTCACAGGTCACCCTTTGAGGTCGTGATCTGAGTAACCAATCCAGAGAAAGAAACAAAAAAGAAATTAGACTGGCAGATCGGTGAGGGTGAATGGCCTGTTGAAGACTTCATCTCAGTTGACTGCATGCAGTCACTATGAATGACTCTCGTTCGATTAAACAATCCCGTATCTGTGTGTGTGTGCGTGTGTGTGTGTGTGTTGATTATGAGACTGAACGTGATTATTTCAA
The DNA here is from genome assembly GCF_029633865.1 of Lampris incognitus. Classification (NCBI taxonomy): domain Eukaryota; kingdom Metazoa; phylum Chordata; class Actinopteri; order Lampriformes; family Lampridae; genus Lampris; species Lampris incognitus. Next base: position 32,882,992 of record NC_079215.1, read on the forward strand.
ATATTTTCAGCAAAGAATACAAAATTAAACAGTATATACGGTAAGGGTAGTTTTAATAGTGGAATAAGAGGGACCCTATAAACAGAACCAGAGACAGACATGTGCTCCTGAGAAGGACAAGGGACGAAATAGCAAAAATACATTATAGTTCATTTATGGGCCGCTTCCATACAATGCTTTACTTTAAAAATCACTAGTTCATTCATGTCGGCAAGGTGGCGCAGTGGTTAGCGTAGTCGCCTCACAGCAAGAAGGTTCTGAGTTCGAACCCCGAGGTTGTCCAACCTTGGGGGTCGTCCCAGGTCATCCTCTCTGTGGAGTTTGCATGCTCTCCCCATGTCTGCATGGGTTTCCTCCGGGTGCTCCAGTTTCCTCCCACAGTCCAAAGACTGCCAGGTGAATCGGCCATACTAAATTGTCCCTAGGTATGAATGTGCGTGTGCGTGTGTGGGCCCTGTGATAGCCTGGCAGCCTGTCTACTCGCCTGCCGCCGAATGACTGCTGGGATAGGCTCCAGTATCCCTGAGACCCCGAAAGCAGGATAAGCGGTTTGGATAATGGATGGATTGATAGTTCATTTGGTTATATTGCAGTGGCCATGGGTAAAGAGGTCTTACCCTCGGTGACCTTACTGAGACCTTCACAGCAGGGCACCCATGTTTGACACCAGGAAACGGTGCAAGATTGCAGAAAAGCTACATGAGGCCATTGGCTCAAAACAAAACAGAACATTTTGGTTTCCCAAAGCATTCTTCATATTAAATCTGTCTTCATCACGTAATTACCATTTCTGAAATATGCACTCCAGCAAAAAAAAAAGAAAGAAAATAGAAACTTAATTCTAAAGCTATGTATACTATAATTGTACAGCCACGACACCATGCATGTGTGAGAGTTTCACATTTTATTTAAGTGGAGGCGTCAGCGCGACTGCTTCCTGAGAGGGGTTTAAAGTTTACTGACGTTTATTGACTTTACTGAAGTCAGATTGGTCCGAAACATGTGTTAACACTTGTATCTGTTTTTCTGAGGCATGCAGCAAACAGAAAAGGACATTTTTGAAACAGGTTTCAACACTTCCTGTGTGCTTTGAAAAACCAGTCAGTGAGTCTGATCTCTGATCTAGAGGAATAGAGACACTGAGTACATATACAGCCCTACAATAACCTTATGTAAGGTTCATTTTCAAAATAAGATGATAGCCCAGTTGGGCTGTTCACTTGAGTTATGTAAATAAATTAGGTGAAATAACAAACCTTTTCCTTTCATATTTCAATTTACATGCAAGGAAGCATAGTCAAAATAATGATGATTAACGCTGAATGTCCCTTCCACAGCTCTATGTCAGATTTTCCTTTATGTGATGAAAGTCAAGGCCAGGATTTTGGTGGCAGCCAGGTTAATTTCTGAATGGAGTGAGAGTTACAACTTGATTAAAGTGTTTACTGCACATGTCTAAACACCCTTCAAACAACCAGACTACAACTGAAATATTTTTCATTATATAATAATTAAGATATAATTAAGATGTCATTCGGATTAAGGTAACAATAATAATAACAACGATAACAATGATAATAATAATAATAAAGTGCTGCACAATGTAACCCTGTGTAACCCCCTTTTACCTGGTGTTATAATGCACACAGGAGTCACACTCATATTAAACAAAACAGGATCCTAGGTTCTCAGCAGTCGATGGTAAGATGGCTGAAATTCCTGTCTACCCCTAAATGTCACTAGGCTAGTGTTATTATTAGAATAGGTAACTATTACATGTGACTGAAAAGTATAACAAGAAAACCTGGATGGAAATGTAACACATTAAGTGTGGTGCCTCCACTGCGGAAATACTACACCCATAATTAAGCTAGTATACTATGTATTTCCACAGAATTTAAGTTAGAAATTTTCTAACACTGGTAATTGATACCTATTACCCTATAGGTGTGTGTGCAATTGCTGATCAAGCCTGTGATGCCTCTAATAAAAGGTGTGATGCACCAGTGGTGTTCTATATTACTAAGCACATTGAACCAGCACTATTAACCAGTTACAATGAGCAGCCAATACACCCAAGATATAATTAAACAGAATAGCAGATTATTTATTTATTAATAATAGCTATAGTGGCGCTCCAATTATCGGGGCATCACATTGTTCAGCCTACCTGGGAAAGTCTACTCTAGGGTGCTCGACCGATTGTTGAACCTCAGATCCAGGAGGAACAATACGGATTCCGTCCTGGCTGTGGAACAACGGACCAACTCTTTACCCTTGTGGAAGTGCTGAGGGGGGCATGGGAGTTTGACCAGCCAGTCTACATGTGATTGGTGGACTTAGAGAAGGCTTACGACCATGTACCCTGGGGCACTCTGTGGGGGGTACTGCGGGAGTATGGTGTACCGGGGCAGTTGCTACAAGCCATCCGGTCCTTGTATAACCAAAGTGAGAGCTGTGTCCGCATTCTTGGCTCAAAGTCAAACACGTTTTCGGTGGGTGTTGGACTCCGCCAAGGTTGTCCCTCGTCTCCAATTCTGTTTGTGATATTCATGGACAGGATCTCAAGGCGCAGCCACGAGGAGTGTGTCCGTTTTGGGAACCCCAGAATTGCATCTATGCTCTTCGCAGATGATGTGGTTTTGTTGGCTTCATCAGAACGCGACCTCCGGCACGCACTGGGATAGTTTGCAGAGAGTCAGAACCTCCAAGTCTGAGGCCATGGTTCTCTACCGGAAAATGGTGGATTGCTCCCTCTGAGTTGGAGATGAGTTGTTGCCTCAAATGAAGGAGTTCAAGTATCTCGGGGTCTTGTTCATGAGTGAGAGTAGGATGGGGCGGGAGATTGACAGACGGATTGGTGCAACATTAGCAGTAATGCGGACGTTGTACCGGACGGTTGTGGTGAAGAAGGAGCTGAGCCGGAAGGCATAGCTCTCAATTTACCAGTCAATCTTCATTTCAATCCTCACCTATGGTCATGAGCTTTGGGTAGTGACCGAAAGGGTAAGATCGCGGATACAAATGGCTGAAATGAGTTTCCTCCATAGGGTGTCTAGGCTCAGCCTTAGAGATAGGGTGAGGAGCTCGGATAGCCGGAGGGAGCTTGGAGTAGAGCCGCTGCCCCTTCGCATCGAAAGGAGCCAGTTGAGATGGTTCGGGCATCTGATTAGGATGCCTCCTGGGCACCTTCCTTTGGAGGTTTACCAGGCACGGCAAACTGGAAGGAGACCCCGGGGTAGACCAAGAACTCACTGGAGGGACTACATGTCCAATCTGGCCTGGGAACGCCTTGGGATCCCCCAGGAGGAGCTGGAGGGCATTGCTAGGGAGAAGGACGTCTGGAGTGCCCTATTTAGCTTGCTGCCACCGCGACCTGATCCCGGAAAAGCGGCTGAAGATGATATGAGATGAGATAATAGTTATACTTAATAAAATAGAATGAAATAAAATAAATCAAACAATGAGATATATTTGAGAGTGGAGGGTGAAATCAATGTCCACCCCCAGGTGGCAAAGTGGCTCTCTCTATCTTAAAGTGATATAAAATAAACCAAAATAAAACAGAAGACAGCTCCCTTATTGTACTTGATTTCAGTCATCCCCCAAAACTAAATCTTAACCCTTATCTGGCTGCAGCCTACAACCATTAACCAGTGTGATTAAACACATAAAACGTATAAAGCTCATAAAAAATGTTAATCTAGATTGATTTATAGTGTATATAAACAGTTACAACAATCGTTACACCGGGGCAACTTCAACCGCTCGCTCCTCGAATCGATGTCAGCTACCTGAGCCGAGCACACGCAGCAACCGCTACAATGCGCGTCCACCTCAATCGCCGGAGCTCAGGACGCAAACCGTGTGTGCGTCTGTCAGTGCAAGTGTAGGCTACTCACAGGCGCTTGGAACCACTCAGTCCACGAGCCTGGGAATCGTTACCCTCCAGCTGCCCCCTGGCTAGCAGCTGAAGCAAGTCATGTGAAGCACTGCCACTAAGGAGGCGATCAATCCCGTCACAGTCCACCCCTCCTCACGAAATTAGAAGATCACTCTGAAACCAAACAGTGCTAGCTCACAGCGGTTAGCAATCTTGTCAGGGTCCAGCAGTTGCTAACTTGTAGTGTCAGCTAGCTAGCCAGTTAGCTAACACCAGTAGCTAGCTAACTAACGTTACTCAAATAAACACTGATAAACTTAATATTACGAAACAAGACAACGCAAGAAGAGTAAGGATGATCCGAATGACAAACGATGTTTTCCACTTGTGGGCACTATGTACACGAATATAGTGCAGCGAATTCGGGGGGGCAGCCCGGGAACCGCCACAGCCGGGACGCGAACCCGTATCTCCCGCAACGCGGGCGACAACGTTAACCAGTCGACTAAAAGGTCCGACCCGTTAGCCAAGGACCAACGTGTCTATTTATCCGTGCACGTTACACTACTTTACACGTGGTCTTCATAAAACCAGCGGTGACAGCAGCACAGGACGTAACCTCTCTCCTCAGAGTGCAGACTCGGGCTGAGTAGATTTCTCCGCGATTTCGCGGCTACAGTGGATTAGCAAATTATGACTGGCTCTTTACAAAATTCAAATAAAAACACATTAAATGATTGGCTCGTTACAAAATTCCACCTCAACATCGGGGACTCTTTACACTACAAAGCACCCTGGTAAACAGCAGAGACAAGATACAGGATATAGTGTACATTAACCATACTTTACAGGTCCTTACACCTGTAGTTCTGTTAGTATTGATATGTGCAATTCAAGTACATGGAAGTGTATCCTTATGCTTCCCCTAAATAAAGACACTGAACACTGAAGAAATGATGCAGATGGAGAGATAAATTCATGCACACTCATTCTCAGGGTACTTAGACGAAGAACAGTCGAATTATTTGCAATAGAAATGTGTCGACACCACTACAAAACTAGATATTTATAATGTTCAAATGACTTTTCACAAAGCAGAATTCGCAGCTTTCGTCATCATTTGGTTTGGTTTGTGGATGTCACAGTAAAAACCCTGCAAAATGAGGAGAGAGGTGTAATAGTAGTGTGTGAAACATATCTAAGCCCATGCAGATATGCAGGTCTCTTTAGGGGGCGAAGCAAATCCCACTCAGCCAATAGTGCTCCCAGTCTCTGAACCCAGATGCTTCCGCCACTCACTTCCGTTTCCTATGAAGACTTCCTCTTCTGTGCGCCTGTCATTGTTGACAGTCTGATTAGCAATTTGAGATGTGAAGAATAGAGTTGGAGTTGACAGACGACGTCTATGACCGGACTGTTTCACTAGTAACCGACATGAGATGAACGTTTCTCCACACAATACACAAACATCCATACTTTTGTAGGTGTTTTAGCTCCAGATGACATTTGGGCCAATGCCTTCCACCTCTTTCTCTCCCCACAAGTGATTGGTCACCACTCCGACTAATGGAAACAAGAATGCTTCTGATACCAAAATCTTATTCCGTGTCTACAGATTTATATATATAGTAGCGAATTCGGGGAGCAACCACAGGAACCGCTACAGCCGGAACACGAACCCGTATCTCCCGCACCGCGATAGACATCGCTAACCGCTCGACTAAAGGGTCCGACCCGTTACTAAGCACGATTGAGATGCTGGGTATATTGGGAGAAGGATGCTGAAAAATGGTGCTGCCAGGGAAGAGTAAAAGAGGAAGGCCAAAGAGGAGGTTTATGGATGCGGTGAGGGAGGACATGCAGGTGGCAGGTGTGACAGAGGAAGATGCAGAGAACAGGAAGCAATGGAAACGGGTGATTCGTTGTGGCGACCCCTAACAGGAGCAGCCAAAAGTAGTATATATATATATACACACATTCCACTCCTCATTTGTTGAGCACGTTTATCAACAACAACAACACTGATATTCCATCAATTCCAGGTTCTCGGCCCTAGTCCATGAATGGCTTTTGCCAGTAGCCATTTTCTCCTCAGGTTGCCTAGTTCCTCAACACCTGACGCAAACCATGTTGACCCGCGTGCGACACCCGAGCCGGTATGACTCTATGCATGTTGCTCTCACTCATATCCGAGGTAGCTGGCTTTTATAGCATTAGGAGTCTAAGCCACGGACTCTTACTGAATACATGTCACGACCGGGGTTTGAACCCCCAATCCTCAGCATGGAACGCTGACGTTGTTACCAACTGAGCTATCCAGCTGCTAATATGGAAGGTCAAATCCACAGTAGCCCCAGTGTTAATAGCAGCACTAGGGGCTGTGACCCCCAGCCTGGGAGTGTGGCTCCATCAGATTCCAGGAACAACATCTGAGGTCTCTGTCCAGAAGAGAGCAGTCCTAGGAATAGCTAAGATACTGCACAGAGCCCTCAAACTCCCAGGGCCCGAGCTGGAGGAACACATACATACACACACACACACACACACACACACACACACACACACACACACACACACACACACACACACACACACACACACACACACACACACACACACACACACACACACACACACACACACACACACAGTCGCATTTCACTATCCTTGTGCGGACCCCTCATTGACTACATTCATTTCCTAGCCCTTAACCCTAACCTTACCCACGCAAACTACATTGCCTAACCCTAATTCTAACCGTAACCCTAAAACCAAGTCCTAACCCTAAAATAGACCCTTTTCCTTGTGCGGACCTCTGTACATCCTGTCAGGTTTTGCTATCCTTGTGTGGTCATTTGGTCCGCA